>NW_017306773.1:313579-316107 GCF_000935625.1 Nanorana parkeri | reverse complement strand
GCCGTTTTACGGATGCACGCAATTTGTAACCTGGGCATGTTGGGTATCGTTTTACTCGTTGTAACCTCATCTTTTATATTTCATTAAAAAATTGGTATTTTGTTGTGTTTTGGGGCATTTAATTACATTTTTCACTAAATATTGGGGTTTAATAAGGAGTTGCGCTAATATTGCGCAACATAAAAATTTGCAACTACCACTATTTTATTCTATAGGGTCTTGGCATTCAGAAAATATATAATGTTGGGGGGTTTTAAGTAATTTTCAGGCCTAAAATGTGGAATATAACATGGGTACAAAAAATGAAAAAAAGGCCTCAGTCATGAAGGGGTTAAGCGTACATAACTCACAAGCATATTGTATTTAAAGTTAACATAACGTGGCCCACAATGTTTCCAAGGTATCAATTACATTGATGTGCAGATTGTTTGATTACATCTTGACTTGGGTAAATGTCAAGGGCCCATATACAGCTGTGGGGCCTAGGATGCAGGTAGTTTTACAGGAAGAAAACACATTTTTTCAAAAAGTGTATCTAAACCCATAAAGTATTCAATTTCAGCTTACCAGTACTTGGTGGCTTCATCATTTCTTCTATTTTTAGGATTTAATCCCTCTACATCTGGTAATCCTGCAAATAACACACTTCCTTTTGCTTCATATCTACATTCATGCTTCCACTGCATCTATTGGGGAATGCATGGTTGTCACACAAGCTGGCCTTATTGATCTATATACCATGATGGAAATTATGTGACTAGTAGTTTTACACAATAAAGATAAGGTTATTTGTGCTTTCTTTTAAGCCCCCAGGAAGGGAAAAGGACATTTTCTGCATTTCTGGTAAGATCTAAAGATATTTCCTGTACTTGCTGAAAATGTTCATAGCTTAAAAGTGAAAACAAATACAGCCACCACATCTATTAACCTGAAAATAAAAACAAATGCAGCCACCACATCTGTTAGCCCCCACTTCTAAGGATTGGTAAGTTGCAAAATATTTCTTTACTGTTTTAGGGGTTTAGACAGGGCCGGACCAGCCATTGGGCATACTGGGCACTTGCCCGGTGGGCTGGGCCGAACACAGTCAGCCTAATCATGTTCGGCCCGCTATGGCTGAAGGCCTGCTTCAAGCAGGCGCTACCTTGCAGCTCCCATCAGGTGGCTGCCTGTATTCCGCAAATGAGAAGCGGCGGTTGGAGCAGCGCAGAGCATAGTGGCAGTGCAGTCAACGGCATGGGGGGGTGGCCGGCCTCTGGGCAGTGACAAGTGGGCCCGGTGGTTAACAAAAGATATACAGGCAAAATTGGGGTTGCCCTCGGGCGGGAGGACCCAGCGAGCAGCAGCTTTGCATTGCAGAGAGAGAGATCCTCGGTGTCTGTGACTGGGTTAGTGATTAATTTTTTTATTTTCACGGCCTCCCCAGTGCTTTCTCTGGCTGTGTGAACTGACACAAGCCAGGATGACAGTTTTAGACAGCTGAGGAGACGAGGCCATGATAGAACATAGAACAGAACAGAGGTGAATTTGATCATCACACATCTGCCCAGCTGCCATCCTGTACATCTGCCCCGCTGAGACCCTCTACCCGAGACATCAGGCCAGCAGCCTGGAGAAGAGGGCAGCATAGAATATGTAGCAAATTCATATAGTGTTTTGCATTGTAGTATAATGTATTGCTGGGATTTGTAGTCCTCTGTAGCTCTGGGTATTCTGCACTGGTGTATGATGTTTTGATAGGATATATAGTCCTCTCTACCTGGTGGTATTCTGCATTGATGTATAATGTATTGCTGGAATTTGTAGTCCTATTTAGCTGATGGTATTTTGCATTGCTGTATGATGTATTGCTGAGATTTGTGGTCTATCTACAGTTTGGAGTCAGCAGACCTACCTGGGTCTCAGTGGTTGCCGCTGCGACTGAGCCCTGGGGCTCCACCACTGTCCTAAAATCATTCATCTGCATTATTTTAGAAAAACTATCACATGACTCAATATAAAAAGTTACCATTATGTGTTGGGCTGTTGGTGGTCATGTGATTGGGCTGCTCAGTCTAAAATGCCAGGGGCCTATTCTGTACTAGTCCGGCCCTGGGTTTAGATATGCCTGAAGACTAACCTGGGTACTTGCAGGGACCACAAGGTGCAGCCCTTGGGTGCTGCCATAGATGACATAGGTTGGGTGGTGTTCAGTTTAAGGCATTGTATGTATTAAGGCTGGGCATATATCAACTCCTTAAGGCCTGTTCACATGATATCAGGTCCTGATCAGGTGCGGATTTGCAGACTGATGCAGTGCGTTTTTGCCGCGTTCAAGCATTTTGAGTGCAGCAGCGTACGGAGCCGGTCAGCACACAAAACGGACGTCGTGTGAACAGGCCCTTAAAGTGTATATAAACCCAAAAGCAAAAAAATACAAATGTTGCAGCTTACCAAACCTTACATGTGGTGGCTGCTGTAGTTTTTTTTTTTTTTTTTTTTTTTTTTTTTTTCATTTTTTTTTTTTTTTTTCCCTGGGGGTGCGGCCG
>NW_017306773.1:298260-313539 GCF_000935625.1 Nanorana parkeri | reverse complement strand
CTTTATTTGTGGGGGGTGTTTTTTTTTTTTTTTTTTTTTTTTTTTTTTTTTTTTTTTTAGACCTTATTTCTGTTATTTTCACCTGGTGATCCGGCCAGTAGGTCTGTTATTTTTCAAATTCCCTCAACAGACCAAGCTGTCAAGTAAAAGTGTTAGATAGTTGGAACAAACCATTTACCATTGATGGGGTGCTTACAATGGCCCACTCTGATTCATCTATGTCAAACCTTTATTCCAAAAGGAATTAAACATGTTTTGCTGTAACTGAATAAAAAGTGTTAGCTGGAGTTTAGACTTTATTTGTTAGTCAAGCCCATCTAAATCTGTTAGAAGACCTAAAGCTGGCCATACGCTGAACAAAAAAAAAAAATCTAACATATAATAGATGCTAAACAAATACCGGTATGCTAAAAAATAAAATAAAACGGATAAAAGATGCTAAACAGCAAATCCCATGCTCTGTCCTCTGTATTGTAACAGCGGTGGGTGCGATGCTGTCAGAATACCCGAACAGTGTCAGCAGCTGATTGGATGTCGTCACTATTTACCCGAAGATTTTGCATCTGGCTCATTTTTTGATCACCCATTGTGCAAATTGTTGGAAGGTTCATCAAGACGGAAATTCACAGTGTTTGGCCAGCTTAACACTACCCTCTCCACAGGGTGGCAATGCTGCTCTCTAAGGGTGCTTCATTGCTCCAAGCTGCAATATATGGCATCTTTATACTTGAGTTTTGATATGCTTCTAATAAATACTACAAGCCCAGGATCACCTGCCATCACTTCAACAGTGTTCAATGATGCCATGGTCATGGATGGAATAGTATTTACTTTTGAAATAAGGCTCAAAGATTGCAATGCTGGGCTATGTAGCCAAAGGAAATGCTGATTAACATATGAAGAGATTATACAGCCGATTTAGAATCCTCTGTCACAGGTGCTGACTGTTCAATCTTTCTGTGCAGAAAGATGAAGGAAGTAATGCACTCAATTTACCAGTTGGTCGAGTTACACAGCAGCTACTGGTTTGTCCTGTCAATGAATAATGTATGATGCCACACTGGTCATAATTGTCAGTAATATGTCTTCCTTTCTTCAAGCAAAGTTCAAGTCAGTTAAACACCAAACCTTCAGATGCATCCAAGGGATAAAGCTGGTAATGCATCAAGCAAAGAAAAGTGATGAAGGGCATAACCAGGGCCATCCCTATAATGAGACAGCCTAAGGGCTGTTGCCTCAGGCGGCATTTCTTTGGGTTTACGTGGGGGGGGGGGGGGGGGGGCGGCCGAGGGGGGGCCCTCCCTCGCGCGCGCTCCCTCCTCTATCCTCTTTCCAGTCAGAGCATCCTAGGTTGCTAAGAGTCGGGCGGGGATATGTGTAAGGGCTATACACATCTCCCTGCCCCGCTCTTAGCAACCTGGGATGCTCTATCCAGCATTCTTCTCAGCTCCTGGCAACCAGTGATGTCAAGCTGAGCGGGACGTTCTGGTCGGCATGCTGCCCTCCGCCCCCAAACCCCCTCTCCCCCGTTAGCACATACTGTGATGGCCGTCTGGAATCTTATTTACAAAAATATATGTTTCTCAAATACAAAAATACCTTTTTGGTAAGCAGCAATTTTATGTGTAGATGGCTGTGTGCTGTCCTGGCAGCCAGGCAGGCCTAGATCCTGGCCTGTGTTGGAAATGCAGAAATACTGGCCATGGCTATAAGCCATTTTAGGGATTTTTTTTTAATATGAATCTGGTAAAATATATATTTTGATAATCATACAACTGATAAATTAGGGATTTCTTTAGAATACATTTGTGCATAGAAAATAAACTAACAGGACCAGATTCCCCAATAGGCTTTGGCCTAGAGTGCTAGAGCCATCAGAGGTGGCTACCAAACATTGTTAATTGTATTGCTTTTTAGGTTCAAATCACCTTGGAAGCCTGATTAACAATCCCCAAGTCTCCCTTCCCAATTACTCTCAACCAGCAATTTGGGCCATACATGCTGCCGGAATATTACCTATTTATATGTCAAGGCATCTCACTGCACTCTGTGCCACAGGCACATGGGACAACCTGTACAGTCAGGGTTCTGCTTGTGCTTTCAAGTGCAGGCGATTGTGCTAAGCAGAAGAAGGAGTTAAAAGCAGGCAGGCTGGTTAGCTGTGCCTTCCCTAAAGTGGTAACAGCGCAAAGTATTTTGGTTTAAAAGCTTTTTAGGTGTGAATTTGTTGTCAGTGGGACGCAAGGCAAAAAAAACAAAACGTAGGAATGTGTAGCTGGCTGGATGATGTATATAAAGAGCCCTAGGCCTTACAGATACGAACATGTTTGCCTATCGGTAAATAAAGATAGCAAGGCATTAGAAATAAAAATGTGTTCAGACCTTAATAACAATATCAGAAAAATGCACACAGACACGAGGAGTCCTCAGCAATGTCTTGCATGTGCTAACACTAAGAAGATCTGACCGACCATACATGCACTCGACTACACCGCTACCTTGCTAGGTCCCATTATTATCAACTGCACAAAGACACGTGGAGTCCTCAGCAATGTCTTGTGAATCAGTGGGTGCTTTATTCAATCAAAGAATCATGGTATACAGTCAGCATCGCATGAATACCTTAATGCATTTAGCACCCTCAGTGCTTACTCATAAGGTCTTATGTCTAAGCACTGAGAGTGCAAAAAGGGTCAAGGTACTATATTAATGTGTTGCTGACTCTATACCCTGCTTCTTTGCTGGAATTACACACCCACTGATTTGTAAAACACTGCTGAGGACTTTTCTTATTTGGGTGCAGTAGATAATAGTGGGACCTAGCAAGGTCTGTGGTACCAGTGGAGTTGTGTGCACATATGGTGGAACTGATGACCGGATCTTCCTGGTGGTAGCTGATGTCTATGTGTGTGTATACTTAAGAAATCAGTTGTTACTGGTTACAGAGGACATGGTGGGATGGAATTTGTATATGCATCCTTTTATAACATTGTTTCAAGTTGACCAATCCATGGGATTAACTAAGAATTGTATATGTACTCAATTTGGTTATGAAATTTCACATTATTTACATATTATGTACGGATAATTAATTTTACTTATGTTACGCTTGGTAGGTAAACATACAAATGCTTGTTAGCAGTTTGCAATTTGTGACACAACCACTTACAAATGGTGGGTAAGGGTGTTGCACAGGGTGGATAATTATGGCAGCCGACACAGACACCCTTCAGCAAGTTGGGCATGATTGCCTAGTCACTCAAGGCAGGTTATTTGAATAGGAATTGGCAGTTAACCAGATTATGTGCACTGACAGGAGTGTTGTATTGGCTACAGTATTTTACTGAAGTTGCAAATAGTATAATATTCAAGAAACAATATTTATAAATTTTATAAATTAAGGGTTGAGGCTGAATCTCTTAAATAAACATAAATAAGGTCTTGCCTATAGATTGGAAACATGGAGAAAACAAGGAACAAATACCACCTTGCAGAGGTGGCACTCATGTTTCCTTGGCAGGGAACAGTTGAGACACCAATAACTTCCGGCTACCTAGAGCTCCAGGGGGTGGGAAATGGCATATCACATGGTTCATCCCATATGGCTGATATTGTTGCCTACTGATTATGTGACCCCCCTCAAGCAAATTGTTTTTAATAGATCCACTTGTGAAATGCAATAAAGAAATGGCAAACAAAATGGAAAGCTCATCTCTTCAGGGAAGCCTATTCCACCTCGACATAACCATCCTTTCACTTCTTTCATTAAATCATCCCTCACAGTTATTACCTTTTTGTATGCCCCTCCACGTGCCCCTCCTACTAGATTGTAAACTCTCACGAGCAGAGCCCTCCTAACCCTCCTGTATTGAAATTGTATTGTTAACTGTATTTTCTCCCTCCGTTCTGTAAAGTGCTGCACAAACTGTTGGCGCTAAATAAATCCTGTATAATAATAATAGAAATTGAACCATTTCAAACTTTTGTAAATAGGACCCATACTGGAAATTGCATGTTGAAATTATGGTGCCTAATATCTGCTGCCCTGCTTTTGTAAAACACCATCATTAATCACATAACAGTTCGTACTAATGAGACTGCCGTCTGTCAGATGCCCATCAGTCTTGCTCAGGAGGAAGGAGTGAACATGTTGTTGCACATTTCAAATGGGTGTATCAGTTTTGATGGAACCAGTATCACAACCAGTATCACAACCGGTTTGGGGTGACGACGTCCTAAGTCTCTTCCTGGCCATGATTAAGAACTGTAAAAGAATAAAAGCTGACACTAAATTTTGAAGACACGTGTATTACCTTAGCTAAAATATATATCCCCATCTGTTAAAACAGGAGTGCTTCCAAGCTCTCACTGTTGTATCTGCAGCAATATAACATTTGCAAAGTGAATACCAATCCAAACTTTGGCATTGTTCATTCGATCCGTGAGCAGCCATATAAGGTTCATTCTGCACAATATAAACACTCTCCTCCTGTCACCATTGCATATGCAATATTAATCGTCTTACTCACTAACATACTACGCAAGGAATCCTGAAAGGGGAGAGTTTAGGAATATCCTTCTTGGTAAGTAACTTTTTTTATAAAGAGCCCTTTAACTAGAGGCTGGAGCTATTATGTATAACAAAATATCTTTGCACACTGTAGCTTATTCATTTTGTTTTGCTTTATTAAGCATTCATTTCAAGTATAAATAAAAAGGTGATTTGTGAGTGGTTACTGCTGGTAAATAAATTGTGCATGTTGTCCGTGTTAAAAAAGCTCAATTAATACAATGCTTGAACAATATGTACTTACTGTTGCTTTAGTAGAAAGCTATATTACCCTAAGTACAGCTAAGTACAGGTACTTGTGAAAATGCCCTGTTTTATGTAGTAAGTTCTGTCTTCTGTCTGCCCATCACTTTCAACAACTTCCTGGATTTTCAGTGTGGTTTGCTTCTACTTCTCTGCTGCTTAATGTGATGCAATCTCAATTTCTCAATACTACATATCCCATCATGCTTTGCTTCCACCAAGCAATGATAATGCTACCTTGTTCAGGTATTGAGTTGTAGTTCAGAAGGCAGGCTCTGTGACACAAGGAAGTGCATAGTCACAGGACTGAGGGAAATTGTGTCAGTGTATTGAGGAAGTACATCCTATGGGCACCTTCAGTAAATAAGTTCAAAAACGTCTAGATCGCTATTGGAGTGGGATAGAAGTTTTGAGAATTCAATACAGAAATACATATTTATTTTTAGTCTTTAATTATAGATTACTTTGAACTAGGGATGCACTCATACCGTTACTAGTATTGGTGCTGATAGGTTTTTTTCAAGTAAGCTTTGATTGTATTATCAAAAACTACTATAGTATGTATTCCTCTTACAATCTTATAACCGGATGGTATATGCCGTGACTTTAGAACTCCTTTAAATAGAGAGTATAATAAGGACCAATATAGTCCAAACAAGGTTGTCATAGTTTTAGGTACTTTTTTCAATCAATTTGCCTTCCCTTCTGATGAGTTAGGTACTGGTCTTATTTAGAAGGCCTCCCTTGTTTGTAATGGAATATGGTTTTTATAAGGTGTATACTCCAAACACCACTAACTTTAGAACATAGTTCCTGGCTCCTGACATCCACTGAAGGTGTTAGTTGGGTAGGAGGGAATGTCACTTTGTAAACATTTTCCAAAGTTGACAGGACTTTTGACTGTGGTGGACCTATACTGATGGATTTCGTGTATGACAGAAATGCGTATGTAGTTCAGTTGGATGCCTTCATGGGAAAAAACACAAGGGTGGCATAGAGATTGTTAATTTTTCTAGCTTTAGTGAATCGAATAATCGGGATTTTTATTAAAGACAGGAGGCGAATATTTTGCATAACTCTCTTTACTGATTCCTCATAGCAGCAAAGAAACATAACAGAAACAGAAATAACCAATAGCAGCACACAGCATATTATAAAGTCCGCCCACACTAAGATCCCTCCTATTTGTTTGAAACAGTCTTGAAACAGTCCCCATGGACAAGACAGGTTGAAAATATACAAGGCAAACTGGAACCAAGGCAAAACCCAACTGGAGAATAACCATCCGGAACACCAGGAATGTCATAGAGCACAGCGAATCGGTAAACTGAAACAAGAGAAACAGCGAAAACGTAACAGCAAGCCAAACTGAGACATAACAGTACAGAAGATAAGTGCAAATAGTAAATAAAATAAAACACATGTCAATATATACATATACGTACCCAGGGCAGGGAAAAGCAGTAACAGACACGGGTGGGAAAAATATTTTGGGATAGAAGTTTTGAGAATTCAATACAGAAATACATATTTATTTTTAGTCTTTAATTATAGATTACTTTGAACTAGGGATGCACTCATACCGTTACTAGTATTGGTGCTGATAGGTTTTTTTCAAGTAAGCTTTGATTGTATTATCAAAAACTACTATAGTATGTATTCCTCTTACAATCTTATAACCGGATGGTATATGCCGTGACTTTAGAACTCCTTTAAATAGAGAGTATAATAAGGACCAATATAGTCCAAACAAGGTTGTCATAGTTTTAGGTACTTTTTTCAATCAATTTGCCTTCCCTTCTGATGAGTTAGGTACTGGTCTTATTTAGAAGGCCTCCCTTGTTTGTAATGGAATATGGTTTTTATAAGGTGTATACTCCAAACACCACTAACTTTAGAACATAGTTCCTGGCTCCTGACATCCACTGAAGGTGTTAGTTGGGTAGGAGGGAATGTCACTTTGTAAACATTTTCCAAAGTTGACAGGACTTTTGACTGTGGTGGACCTATACTGATGGATTTCGTGTATGACAGAAATGCGTATGTAGTTCAGTTGGATGCCTTCATGGGAAAAAACACAAGGGTGGCATAGAGATTGTTAATTTTTCTAGCTTTAGTGAATCGAATAATCGGGATTTTTATTAAAGACAGGAGGCGAATATTTTGCATAACTCTCTTTACTGATTCCTCATAGCAGCAAAGAAACATAACAGAAACAGAAATAACCAATAGCAGCACACAGCATATTATAAAGTCCGCCCACACTAAGATCCCTCCTATTTGTTTGAAACAGTCTTGAAACAGTCCCCATGGACAAGACAGGTTGAAAATATACAAGGCAAACTGGAACCAAGGCAAAACCCAACTGGAGAATAACCATCCGGAACACCAGGAATGTCATAGAGCACAGCGAATCGGTAAACTGAAACAAGAGAAACAGCGAAAACGTAACAGCAAGCCAAACTGAGACATAACAGTACAGAAGATAAGTGCAAATAGTAAATAAAATAAAACACATGTCAATATATACATATACGTACCCAGGGCAGGGAAAAGCAGTAACAGACACGGGTGGGAAAAATATTTGCCTCCTGTCTTTAATAAAATCCCGATTATTCGGTCACTAGAGCTAGAATAATCAACAATTTTATGGCAAGACAGGAGGCTTAATATTTTGCAGTTTTAACGCTGAAAAAAAGAAGTCGTGGGGTGTCCATTCGGTCTGAGGTAGAAAGTCGGAAAGGTAGATTCCCTTGACCAATCAGCTGACCACATGATGGCAGGGAGAGAACTACCGAAGGAATGAGCTTGAGAGGCTGCTGCACCCCAGATCGAATGAGCGCCAAAATAAGTGTTCAAATTGGCGAGAGAGAGCAGCCAACGCACGGAGATCATGCCAAACTACTGAAGCACCAAGGGGCGGAGCTCAGACAGAAGGGAAGGCAGGTGAACTGCCAAAGACGGAAGAGCCAACGAAAACAGAGGAAGCGCCTGAGTTAGGGTGTATAGGGACCAGTCCCGGTCCAAGAGCAGGAACAGGGGTTTGGGGGGTAGAACCTGTCCGGGGGGGGACACAATTCAGATTATGGAAAACCCTTTACTGCCTGAAGGAGCTGGCTGTTGGAGGTGATGAGACGCCAGCAGAGGGGAAAAAGGGGGGTGAGCCAGCTGGCCACAGGAGGACCTGTAAGGGAAGAAGGTAAGTGAGAAGGACTCACCGTCAGCCGATCTTCTTCTGTCGCGGGTATAGTAGTCTTGGCCACGAGAGTATCTGCTGGCGGAAGGAAAGGGTGCACTCTGGGTGGAGGCATAAAATCCAGCATGTTTCCTGAGCTCCGCAATGAAGGGCTCACTAAAGAGTTTGCCATCTGTTTTAGCGCCCAACTCTTTTTCCGGCCATATTCGACAGGTAGGCAACATGCGTAACAGTGGAGCCCTGCGGTGATCGGCAGATAGTGCCGTGTTTGGATTGCCAAGCAGGCAGATAGAGCGTTGGATACGATCCAGGTTTAAAACGAGGATCCAGAGAAGTGCCTTGTGTCAAAACCTCGTCCGCAAGGACAAAAATCTGCGTCATGGGTCCAGATACATCAAGCAGTTTATGCTGCGTAGTTTTTAAGCCCTGTTTCCAAACCCCGTCTGGGGTCAAGACCCTTCCTATTCATATAGGTGACCATAAGCTGGTCAAATTCAGGTGTGCCTAAGACTTTACCCAGGATGGAGGGTCGAGGGCATTCCACCTGAATGAGGTTGTGGACCACATTGTCTAAGGGCTTACGTAGCCAGACCTGTAGGTATCTGGCAATATGGTCTGGAAGGGTCCACTCCGATGACCTGGGATGTTGAATGAATCTGGGATCATAAGTGCTTCCCCAGTAGGGTCAAGCACCGAATCGGCATCCACCAGGTCCGAACACTGCTGGGTAAGGGCAAGTGTAACAAACTGCGGGGCTCACCAGCGTCACTACCCAATGGCGATTGGGTTTCCAAGGCCTCCTGAGAGGAGTGATGATGGGCTTCCCCCGAGGAGAAAGCATGAGATAACCGCCCCGCGGAAGCAGGGACTGAGGAGCGTGTAGCGCGTTTAGCAAGGCCCTTGCCTTTGTTTGTCGCATTACTGAACCCTTTCCAGGGCGCTTACCCACTCTGCGAGAGTCCCCAGATAATTGGGAAATAAAAGTGTCATCTGACTCCGCATGAGAATGGATGGTACGGGCCTTAGGGGGTTCGTAGGTAATTGTAGGAGGCAAGGCCATAGCCAAAGCCTCTGTAATGGCCGCCTGAATCCAGGTTTGTATTTCGGCCGGAGGGGTGGCCGGCGTAGCAGCGGGGTCAGACATGACAAGATATAAATATATACAGCACCTTAATAGAATACAGGTGGAATGACAGTGCAACAGAAGTGGGGCTGATCCACTAATTAGAAGGCACACTAATGAAAGCTGGGGCTCATCCAGCACATAAAAGGCACAGGTACAATTAGTAATAAATAGAGGAGGCGGAGGTGGGGCTCACCCACAAACAGAGAAGGCACAGAGAACAACAGTGGGGCTCACCCAGATCCAAGGATGCAGAAAGAATTCGGAAGGCTGTGTAGGAAATAACTTGGCTCCAAGAAAATGGCCGCTGCACTGAGGAAGAAAACCCACAAGAAAATGCTGCCGTGGCCAGCAGAAAGAGCTACAAGAAGATGGTGGCGGAGCTAATGCCCGATCTGCGGCTCCAGTAGGGTTGCCACCTTTTCTTCAAGCAAAACCCGAACACTCAATCGACGCGTGGACATTTTTTTGGAAGAATGAGTGCTGGCTTATTCATATATAAAAATTGCCGCCCATTCATATGTAAATATCACAGTTGAGACTATTTTCAGTGGGGGGCCAGTAGCCCCTATCTTAATTTTGGTTGCCTCTGTCTGCCTGACATCTTGTGTCCAGGTTTCTACTGCCATGAAACCCGGACACAGCATTCAAAACCCGGACTGTCCGGGTGAATCCTGGACAGGTGGCAACCCTAGGCTCCAGACAGGGAAAAAGGCTGTTGGGAGAGGTAGGACTAGGATTGAGAAGACCCGGGTGAGGGGGGGGGGGAGAGGAACAGTGCAAGAAAGCACGGTAGTATGGTGGCTATTAGGGGCAGTTACAACAGGGGAAGAAAATGCAATACAGGAGCGAGATGTATGAGTACTGACCTGCCATGAGGCTAGCAGCAAAGAAAGAGGAGGGATCTTAGTGTGGGCGGACTTTATAATATGCTATGTGCTGCTATTGGTTATTTCTGTTTCTGTTATGTTTCTTTGCTGCTATGAGGAATCAGTAAAGAGAGTTATGCAAAATATGAAGCCTCCTGTCTTGCCATACAATTCAAAATCAGCTCTGGACTGTGAAGGTTATAGCAGCATCTCTAATCTAGCAAAGTAAGGGAAGAACCCTGGCAGAGTAACAATTTAGCATTTTGTTTCAGCTGAAGGGAATAAAATAGTTTAGAGCTGAATATGTGCTTTGATTCACTTAAGTGTTGGAGGGATTTTAATCTCTCAAGATTAGACAAAGTAAGCATTATGAAAGCCGTAGAAAGCCACCACTAAAATTTAGTGCGTCTTCCATCCCTGGTGACATTTGAGAGCAAGAATATGCCATTCAAAAATCTAGGGTTTCAAGGTTGGTGCCTTATTTTTGGTCTCAGGAACTTAGGGAGCCGAAGCAAGGAAGAAATTGATATAGAATGATGGTCATCTGTAGTATATCTTCCTTTTTCTTCCCTCCAGTATTACTTCTTGGTAAGTAATATACATTGATGCATTAAAAATAAAAATAAAAAGTTGTTTAGGTGCTTACAGTTTTATCCCTTTCATAAATGTTTTTTCATTCACTTGCAATGTGTCTTTGAACTTTCTAGAAAATGTGACTACTCCAGGAGCATTAAGTAATAGAAAGTCATAACATACCTCAATTATTATTCTTTGTAACAAATTTGTTACTTGCAACACAAACAACTATCATCATTCGTCAGGTGACCATTTTGAAAAATTGTAAAAGTAGGTGAGAAAAAAACCCAAACAATTTAGGGTATACGTTGATTCTGTAACACCTAAGCTTTTTAAACAAACCATACAGGTGAAACTCGAATAATTTAGAATATCGTGCAAAAGTAATGGCAGTAAGTGCTGCAAAAGGGGCCCAAACCAAGTACTGAGTACATATGCATGCTTGTACTTTTCAGAGGTCCGATATTGTTCTATGTACAATCCTTGTTTTATTGATTGCATGTAATATTCTACTTTTTTGAGGTTGTGGATTTGGGGTTCTTGGGGTTTTCATGAGCTGTAAGCCATAATCATCACAATTATGACAAATCACGGCTTGAACTATCTTGCTTTGCATGTAATGAGTCTATCTCATATATTAGTTTCACCTTTTAAGTTGCATTAGTGAAATAAATGAACTTTGCATGATATTCTAATTTTTCGAGTTTCACCTGTATAAATGATTAGTATAAACGTGTACCTCTGATAAAACCTTATTTATCTTCCCAAACCTTAGAATACACAACTCCCAGCAAGGCCACAATTTTGCCATCACCTGTTATGTTTGTTTATTTTTTCGATTATGCAGCGCCAACACAATAGTAAATAAGTGATAAATTAAACCATATAATGTGAACAAACACCATTAATGATATAATGTGAATATGTGTTATTCAGTGAAACAAAAACAAATAAATGTGAAACTGTGTCCACTTTTGAAAAAATTGAAGAAATGGAGGGGCTCTAACCTGACCCGTAAAATCTCCCAAAACGAGTCTAAGTGGATTTTTCTACTAGACACTCTGACACCAAAAGGATTAAATATAGATTTCGATCTGAACTGTTTTTTAAGCAACAAATAAATATGCATTTTTTATTTTTCTTTGTACCACTTTTGGGGTCAATTCAGGGGTCTTAAGCCTATCTTTTGGATTCATTGGTATGCCATTTAGGGGACAAGAACACGAATGGTTTATTGCTAGAAATAAGATTTATCCCCTTATATCAGGGTTTATGCAATAGAAACAATGTAATGGAGTCTGACCATCAATCCTAACGTAATGCCCATAGACATAGACACAGAGATATAGTAGCTATTTAAAGATCTACAAATACAATAGCAGGACAAGATATATAAGAATAATGGTTAATTCACTGTTAACTATCACTTCCTTCATGTTACCGTCTTAAACATAATTTTATTATAAATGTATCTGCTTTTTAATTATCAACATCAATTTTAAATTCAATATTCAAAGTGTAGAATTTAAATATTTTTAGAACTAAAGTTTTACAATAACTAAGTTTTAATTATAACATGAATTTTTACCTCTATCAATTATGTATTTTTACATGCCAATAAGATTATTGCCCTTTTATTTCTTATATTTTTTATGGTTTTATGTCTGTTAAATTTCATAATTATATTCGTGTCTTTGAACATGTAACATTTAATATTAATAGATCCACCACATAGGAATTTTATGTAACAGTATGAAGCATGTTCCGATCGTAAGATACAAAGCTTTGAAGATCGGTGTACACTACACACTCTATCCTAATTAAATTAAACAATAGTGTAGTACTGGTAGTCAATTTACTGCCAATCAGCTAATTGACCACACTATATAGGGAAGGATCTGGTATAGCAAGTTAGACCTGCTAAACCCCTGAGGACGTCGATAAGACGAAACGCGTAGGGGCGGGCCTAACTTCACGCTACACCAGATACAGGATTTTGTAGTTTTGCCGATCGTAACATCTTTCTTTGGAATTTTTTCCGTTTTTTGCCTGTGGATTTCGTTGTTTTAGTCCTATTTTACATAGTTACATAGTATTTGAGGTTGAATAAAGACACATGTCCATCAAGTCCAACCTATTATTCGAATCAAAATTATTCGAATTTTGATTCGAATAAAATCCTTTTGAAACTTCTACACTATGAGAGGTCTTTTTCTTGTATGATCCCGAAGATAAACCATTCACCGGTCATAGACCGTTGAGAGTTGCAGCGGAGACGCCACAACTTCAGGAGAATTCATCTCTCTAAAAGCTCTACAGGCTGCTTACCACAGCCACTACATTGTGGTGAGTATATATCCTGAGGGGATTCACACGGCATTTGCCGGCATCCCCAAACAAACATCACGGAACTGTTTCCTGAATTTACAACCTGCTCTTGCTTGGAACACCTTATTACCATTCACAGTGTTTGAAAAAAAGAAATACGCAACACACGGACTTTTTCACTCTGTATTTTATTTCATTGAATTTCTTCAATTTTTTCAAAAGTGGACACAGTTTCACATTTATTTGTTTTTGTTTAACTGAATAACACATATTCACATTATATAATTAATGGTGTTTGTTCACATTATATGGTTTAATTTATCACTTATTTACTATTGTGTTGGCGCTGCATAATCGAAAAAATATTTATGCTTTGACCCGTGTGGTCTTGTTTTGCTGCAGCCTTCATTTTCAATAATTTATCACGATACACATTACAATGTACAGTCACTGATATTTGTTCACATTATTTTCTGTGTTGGCGCTGCATAATCGTAAATCTCTCCACCTGTTATGTTTGGCCTACCAGCCAGCAGGTACCGCTGAAGTAATGTAGTTACACTAGGAGATACTTCATCACCAGCTTTGTTCTACACAAAGGCCAATCAGAATAATTTAGGCAATTTATGTAAACCGGGAAATAAATCAAAGTTTATTGATTACACTTACCTGGATGGTCTTGTGATGTCAATGGCAGCATACCCATGTCTTTTTGCAGCCAGCCCACGAGGCTGTTTACAATGCAAATGTCACAGGGAGACAAGGGTAAGTGAAAATGATTGACCTACTGCATAGTTAAAGTGACATAAAAAAAATGTTTCCCTCCCCCCCATGTTAATGTTAGCACTTACCTTAAATTATGTCTCTTAATGACTCCTGTCTGCTTGCAGGCACATCCGATCCAGCGGTGTCTGCATGGGGGTGCACGTGTCCATAGACTTACCTTGCGTCTCTGCTTGTCTCCCGGCCGAGAATCCAAACTGCGCATGCGCCCGCCCCAAGATCCTTTGTGGCCGCACAAAGAGTTCCGGTTTCCCGGCGCGGGAGCGCTCAGCGATAACGAGGTAAGTTTAAACCGCTACTAAAAGCGTTTTTTTTTAGCTTTTTGCTTATATCTACTGCTTGCTAGCAGTAGATATAGGCAAAAAAAACCCGGAGGCTTTAGAACCCCTTTAAGGAAAGTTATTTAGGGCAAACATACATGTAGATTGTTTAAAACCATAGCAAAGTACAACTATATTAATACAGTTCTATAAAAACATAATAGATACTTGAATCTGGCTTGATTTTAGCTTTCTGTAATCAACCTATTCAAGTTAGCTCTATCCCGGCCATGCCAGCAGATTACGCCCCTTTTATGGGGACCAGCTCTATGGAAGTCTATGAGACACTAGTGCGCAGACATGGCCAGGACTGTAAAGACTTCCGTTGGATCAAAGTAAGTATACATCTGCAGAGGAGGAACGTGGGTTGGGTTGGGTTAGGTTAGGTCAGGGGAACGAGGCAAAAAGGATATAAGCTTTTTTGTTTTAGTGTCTTTACTCGGTCTTTGGCATTCTGAATGTCTATGGCTCACTTTAATATCAGGATTAAGTGCAGGGGCATTCATATCTCTAATATAATTATAAAATCATAACCAGGCAGGGAGGTGTATGTCATATAATTGAGTTTATTATGACAAACTTGTGTTTAAGGTCAAATGTATACACTAATATTGCTTACAGACAGTAATGGATCACACAGCTAGAGTCCCCCCTCCTGATTTCTAATTATGCAAAGAATATTTGCACAACCTTATCACCAGTTTTCAACACTAATGAGTGGAAGGTCGGGGGTTAGGTGCTTATGCCCATGCAAATACCAATTTTTAGAAACTCGGTTATTTGCATAGGCACTTCTGGGAGTCTGAATGTAACCTGGTACCTTATGGCACCTGCTGTCCTGCAACAGCATCAGCTTACACATTTTAACCTCTTGCCGTCCGCCCGTAGTAAAAAAACGGACGGACGGCACTGCTACATCTGCGGGTTGCCGTCTCCAGACGGCAATTTCTTTCTGCTCGCGCGCGCCCCCTAGCGGGCACGCACGGGCAGAAAAGACCCGATGATTAAACACACCCGTTACCGGGTGTTTCACTTATAGGCGATCAGCCTATATGTGCTCGTTTGCGGCACAACCGCGGGTTTTTTTTTCCCCCCTGACCCCTCACCTTGATTCCCGGGATCCGCTGCCCCATCTTGGATCCCGGGACCGGCTCCGAGGGCGTCAGGAGGAGGGGGACGGGAGATCAGCTCCTTGCTGATCTCCGTCCGGGCTGTGAATGCAGAAGTGATGTGTATTACATCACTTCCGCATTCACCTGTCAGTCATCTGG
>NW_017306773.1:290344-298220 GCF_000935625.1 Nanorana parkeri | reverse complement strand
CTGTTTTTTTTTTTTATTTCGGTAATTTTTCCTTAATATAGTAAAAAAATAAAACCCCCAGTGGTGAATAAATACCACCAAAAGAAAGCTCTATCTGTCCCCAAAAAAGGGTATAAAATTAATTTCAGTACAGCGCTGCATGACGGAATAAATGTCAGTCAAAGTACCCCAGCGCTGAATACTGAAAAATGGCCTGGATGGGAAGGGGGTTTAACACCGCGGATGTCAACTGGTTAACCTAAGCATAGGTTTACTTTAAGGTAGAGCAATAATAATGTGCACAGTGTAGTAACTCATCATGGCAGGCAATAACGACTACAGGAGTATACAAACTCACATTGTTGTAATATCTTACTATAAAATGTTAGGTGAACAAAAAAGTAAACTCAAATATTTCCACCTGAAATCCATTCCTTTTACATGGCACAAACCAAAACCTAAGATTATAATATTAAATCTGTCGTAGATATTGTGTAGTTGGGGGAAACGTGAGGTATTGGAAGTGGCCCTGCCACAGTATTCTGGAATTAAATGATGATGATGACAACAGTTATCAAAGGACACAGTTGTACTGATTCTTAACTAATGTGGTGAAGAATGGGTTGAAGTGAACAGTAGGATGTACAGTACAAGATGTGCAGCACAATGTGGATGTAGAGGATGTAGATTCCTGGTGCCCAACCTGTCACCTGGAGGCTGCATACTGTCCTTTGGCACTTTTTGTGCGGCCGTTCAGGGGCCCTGCACTCCATATTTTCCTTACCTAGAGGCTTACTCAGGCCAGTCAATGAATGATTTATCTTTTGACCTGCTTCCGGTAGTTAAAAGGTTTGGTTTATTCCCTTCACACTAACCTTTGTCCATCCTTTTTTTTTCCCCCCTCAGATTGTGTATAATAAATCTTGCTGAGGGAAGTATCAAATGTGGTACAAGTCATTTTTTAAGGGGGTATGGAGCACAAATGTGGAAGCATAGATCTGAAAAGGGGCTGTAATAGCCATGCAGTGGCATCTCCACTGTGCCCCATAGTCCCACACTATTCTTTTTATACATTTATATAGCTCTGACATATACCATAGTGCTAAACAGAGAACACTGAGCCAGTCATATCAGTCTCTGTATAGAGGAGCTTACACTCTAATGTCCTCCCACAGTCACACACTATTATTAGGGAAGCACCAATACCATTTTTTTTTAGTACGAGTAACGATACCAATTACTGATATCTTTTTTTTTTTTAGTGTCATGTGAAAAATAATAATACAGGCTTATGATTTAAGGACAGTGGTGGAGCTCCGGGGCTAATTCTGCCACAGACTCCAAGCTGTACAGAGACTACAAATATCAACAATACCTTATACAGCAATACAGAATGGCACCAGCTATAGAGGACTACAAATCCCAGCAATACCTTATACAGCAATGCAGAATGGCAAAGGCTATAGAGGACTACAAATCCCAGCAATACATTATACAGCTATGCAGAATAGTATATCAATTTTCTACATACTCTGTGCTGCTGCTCTGCTCTGGGCTGAACCCAGAACAGAGGGGTGACAACTCTAGGGAGTTGCATACAGAGGATAGGGGTGAAAGGTTTGAGGCGCTGTATACAGAGTAGAAGGGTAAAAGGGTCCCAGGAGCTGCACACAGAAGCGAGAGATGCAAGGTTCAAAGAGCTGCAGGCAAAGGAGACAGGTGAGAGGACAGGGTAGCTGTAGAGGAGGGATGAGAGGTCTGATGCACTGCAGACAAAGCAGACGGTGAGAGCACTGAGGAGCTACATACACTAGAGCTGCAACAATTATTCGATTAAGTCGATTAAGTCGATTAAAATCGACGATGGAAAACGTTGTCAACGTTTTCCATCGTCGATTCGTGGGCTAAAATTCAAATTTCCCGTTCGCCGCTGCACGCCGCTCACGCCCGCCGCTTATGCCACGCCCACATCGGTTAAGCCGCTCACGCCTACGCTGGTATACCCGCTCACCGCTGCACACCGCTGCACGCCGCTCACGCCAGCTGCTTATTTTTTTTTTTTTACTTCCACCGTGCCAAGCTTGCTCCCGTGATGGACTACAATCTCAAAAGAAACTAGTAGTCCATCACTGGAGCCTTTTTTTGTTTGTTATCTGATTAATCGAAGTTAATAATCGGCTAACTAATCGATTATGAAAATAAATCGTTAGCTGCATCCCTAACATACACACAGAGGAAAAGGATGAGAGGTTTTGGAAGCTGAACACAGAGCAGAAGGGTGAAAACTCCAAGTAGCTTTACATAGTGTAGAAGGGATATACCTGGATATAGGTAAAAGTTCACAAGCACCGCAGAGAGAAAAAGTGGGGAGTATAAAGTACTATATTAAGGAAGCCCATTCATTTTGAATGGTCTGGTGGCGCACTTTAAAAACACAGACCACAAAAAAACAGACCTGCATCTTTTTATTCCCAACGCATTGCACCACAATGCACATATGGTTCACATTTGTGCACTGTAGTGTGCTGAAGCATGTGCATTCAGGGGTGCTAGCAATACCCAAGGGCAATTCAAAATGAATGGTAACACTCCTTGATACAATAGGAGTACAATAACTTGCTATTGGTCCCCAAAGGGCTGGGTGTAGCAATAGCCCCTGGAGGAAAACATCTGACTTTAGGGCCTGTTCACATGAGTTTCAGGTTCTGATCAGGTGTGGTTCTGCAGACGCGGTGCTATGCGTTTTTGATGCGTTCCAGTTTTAAAAAAACATTTATTTATTTTTTGCTGGAGTAGGACTGTCAGTATGTTAGCTGCAGTGCAGTGCGTTTTTGATGCATTTTGCGCTTCCGGACCGTACAAAATGTGACATGCAGTATTTTTCTGTCGTAACATGAACGGACTGCGCACGTGAGAACTGTAGCCCATAAAACACATAGGGATACATTGGGATGCATTTTTAGTGCAGTAGCGTACGGAACAGGTCAGCACAGAAAACGGACGTCATGTGAACAGGCCCTTAAAAGCATGGTAGTTCTGTGGACATCAAAGTACAGAAAAAACATACTTTTCTTAGATTCTGTGACGTAATGAGAATAACTTGTTTTTTTTTTTAAATGTTGGCTCCATCCACATTACATACTCACCTTTGCTTTGCTGGCCTGCCACCAGGAGTGGAAAAAATACCCAATTCTTTACGGTATGAACATCACTAGTGCAGGGCGACTGGCCTCTCAGGCACTCATCATTTTCATTATCCTTTGTATCTCATGGGCTGATTTCACTTGTTGCCTGGAATTGCTCCTTAAAGAGGACCTTCCAAAAAGGTGATATCACCCATGCCTTCCGTAATCATTATAAGCCAGGGGGGTTGTTTTGTTTTTTGCCTACACTTTATTTTTCAGGATTTTTTAAAGGAGAATTATGTTTGGGAGAGAAGGACTGGCAGTAAAATGGGCCTTTCATTTTTCATGGAAGGTCTGCTTATTAGTATAGTGGACATTTTCTCTCCTTTCAGTTATTACATGCAGCCCTGGCATAGTGGTTTGCTCCAGGAGCTAGTCGCTTTTGAAGAAGAAAAATGTATTCCTCTACATCCAGGACGCCCACAGCAGGGTAGCAGAATAAATGTCAATCTGGCCTTTTAATAAACAGACCCCAAAGTGCAAAGTGTAATGGATTGTAAAAAGTTGCTTGCTATAACTGCCAACAGTAAACCAACATTTGGTCATATCTTTCCTCCAAAGCCAGGTGAAATGTATCCAATTTTGACAGCCAGTTTATGGCCACTTTCCTGCCTCTCCACCTAGTGCTCCACTTTGCTTTAAAAGAGATGCATCATGGCATATGAACATATAGCTAAACAATTTTTGGATAGTAATTATTTTTAAGATGAAATGACATGGGTGAGGCCAGCCATAGACTGTCCATCGGCTGTTATTATCAAGCAGTTTGACAGGATAAAGGGCAATACAATGGAACTGCATGTAGTCAGAGGCACTCATTGTTGTACAAGAAGACCTTCCTTTTGTGAGAAATAATACAAAATGTAAGATTTCTTCAGCACATACAAGGAATTATTTCTACAAATACGTTATTCACACATATCAAATCAAACTTCTGTCTAAAGACAGAAAAGATCTTCTGTCTAACTGAAAGCACCCTCCCACTGCTGACCCACATTGTAATGGCTCGTTGGCCACTTTAACCATTTGCTTGTGCAAAGGGCAGTTCTTAGTGCTGCATACACTGTTTTTCAAAAAGGAATGAGTAAACACATTTAAATGTGGGGGATGATATCATGTACTGAAGGAACAGAGTTCTTTTGGCTTTCTGAAGTATATTCATTTAACCTTTTTGGTTTTATGACAAATAGGTCATATTTAAAGCCCAACCCAAGTAATTTTTTTTTACTAGAGTAGAAGGGTTAGAATAATTATCAGGTTTTGATTCCTGTCTGTGTCTTAATTAGGGTTCAAATTTCCTAACTTTTTTTTACCCATTCCACCAAAACAGGAAGTGATAACAGGGGTCACTATGATCGGAAGGCACACACTAACAAAAAAAACAAAAAAAAAAAACCTTACATTGCTTCTCTTTCCCTGCTGTTAAAAAATGGTTTTGTTGTCTCTGTTCTCATAAGAGACCTCGGTTACCTCACAGCTTTAACACTTTAGCTGCCAATGACGTAACTGCTGCTGGCCTGACCATTCAAACTTCGAGGAGATAAACAACCAAAGGATCCAGCAGAAAAACAAAAATCAATTCAAAAGGGATGTACTTTCAAGCAGAGTGTGATTGATGGGATCTGTAGTCCTTGATAGGCGGTTGCCATTCTTTATTGCTGTTTAATCCCAGGATCTAGGTTACATGCATTGGTCGCTTCTGGGGATGCCTAAAAATGGCTCCTGGCAACAATGGAGAAGCATGGGATGTGGTCACACATTGCAGCAGGACTGTCCTGCCTTTTAAAAGACATGTTGTAGCGCATAGCGGGAAAAACTAAGTTACTCACACCGCAAGTCCTCAGAGACTGCTTCACACGGGAGGCTATGGGACAGATCTGGAACTGTAGAGCGCTCTGTGGCTGAATAACACATTAAAGAGGTCTGGAAAGCTCCACAACACAGAGTCTAGCACCCAAAGGTCACGTTCCAGGCTAGCCCTGCAATTTTCAGTCCAGTGGGGTCCGGGTACACCCTCCAAGGCTCAACCTGAGGATACAGCAATCCAAACAGCTGCTATGTAGGGACTAGCTCAAGCAACATTTTTGAATTCTTGATTGAAGTCACCAAAGACACAAAAAATATCTGCGATGTATCTTAATTGGGAAAAAAACTAAATAAAAAATATAATTGTATTTTTTTTCCAGCATAGCTGAAGAAAAGTTGTCCAACCTTGACACAATGGGGTGGTGTTATTAAGGAGCTGGCTTAACATTTTTTGTTTGTCCAAACCTTCTGAAGGCAGCAGTCTAACCAATATTGTCTAAGAATTACTAAAGTCCTGTGTGCCACAATGAATGATAAAGAAATGTATTCCCAAATGATGTGTTCACCTGCTGCATAATTTGTTGCTCCAGTTTTGCCATTTCTTGCAAAGCAATGTCAGGGCCACATTGACAGCAATTGTGGAGATTTAGTCAACTTTGTTGCTCAACAAGATATGGCAAAACTGAAGCAATGAATTAGATTTAGGAGATTTGAGATCACTTCATATATGAGTTTCTCTTACTCTATGTTAGATGCCCATGAAGTGATCAGGGGCATGTTATTTTGCCACAGTCCTACTTTGTGCAGCACAGACTGCTGTATGTAGGCACCGCAAAGTGCCTGTGGATAGCTAGCCAACAATCCCCATGCATGAGTCCTAAAAAAAAAAAGACATGGTACTTTCAGGTAAACAGAGTACACGGCACTGCATCCAGCTCTTCACAATTCAGCTTTTTCTGCTTCAGCTGCCAATTACTAGGCACAGCATTTATTAATTACAGGTATTTATATAACACCGACAATTTACACTAGGGATGTCCCGATACCGGGCATATAATGAGTACTTGTACTCGTGAAAATGCCCCGATACTAAAAGGCGGATACCGTCACTTTAAATTGTTAAGCAAGCTCGTCTGCCTCAGTTCCTGCGCTTGCTGGTGACATTAGGCAGCTTTCTTTGATAGTGCCGGCCCAGCCACACATTGCCTCCCACTTCCTGGCACAGCAAAGGACAGCTTTACATCCACTAGTACAGCCCTGGAGCCCGGCATGAGCCCAGATCCTACCCATTCAGTCCTAGAGTGCCTGGCAGCCCCACACAGAGTCCTGGAGAGCCTGGCGCCTGCCTGTACAGCCCTGGTGAGACCGGCATGCACTCCTGGTGAGACCCAAAGACAGCCCCACTGAGATCTGCACGCAACCCTGGTGAGAGCCATGTATCATGGATTGATGGGATCTGTAATCCTCAATAGGCAGTTGCCATTCTCCATTGCTGTTTAATCAATGATTGGCTGGTTGCCATTATATTGCTGAATAATTACAGATTGATGGGATCTGTAGTCATCTGTTGCTGGTTGCCATTTTCCATTGCTGAATAATCATGGATTGAGTTACAGTTCTTCAGAATTATAAAGAAAATGTCCCAAAATCATTGTCTTAGAAAAAAAATGTCACTTGTCCCTTTAAGAAAAAGTATCAGTAATTGGTATCGGAAAGTAGTTGTACTTGGTCT
Source organism: Nanorana parkeri (assembly GCF_000935625.1). NCBI lineage: Eukaryota > Metazoa > Chordata > Amphibia > Anura > Dicroglossidae > Nanorana > Nanorana parkeri. Next base: position 291,518 of record NW_017306773.1, on the reverse strand, counting down.
TGAAAAATAGTATCAGGACATCCCTAATTTTTGCAGAGCTTTATATAATGCATTGTCACATCAGCAAGGGTGTATTTAGCCCTTTGCAGGTTTCTACTTTAATAAAGTGGAAACCTGAATTTGTGGCAGAACTACTAAGGGTGCAGCATTTGCAGCTACGACGGTGCTCCACCACTGTACTAAGATCCTTAATCTATAACAAAGTATTGTAATGGGTATCAGCGAGTAGTGGGAGGGGGGTTACTGAGGACTCTAAAGGGAGCAAAGGGGAGAAGGAGCACAGCATAAGGCTAGCAGAAGCAGCAGCCCCAAAACGGACAGAGCCCTTACCTGTTAGGCATGGGTATCAAACTCTGGGGCCTCACAGCCTATCACACCTATAATCCACCATTGCCTTAGGAAAAAGACCCTATAAACACACAGCTGTGGGTGGAAGAGGATGCCTGGTGAGACAACCCTTTCGACACCAGCAGTAAACCAGTGCATTTTGTAAAGAACAGTTGCATTAACTCTGTGTCCTATGATGTACAGTTAAATGTAAAAAGGTGTTTCAGTCAGATGCCTATGATTGCAGGTGTTAAAGGAGAACTATGAGGTGAGTGCATTTCACTCACCTCATAGTTCTAGCCGACCTGTGACAATGAGACTATCACAGGTCGGCTTAGTAGATCGGAAGGTGAGTGAACACATACCAGCGTTCGCTCACCTCTCGATCCTGTCACGGCTCTCTGGTGGAACGGACGGGGCGGGTACAGCTGGCTCTGCCTCTAGATAGGCAGAGCCAGCTGTCAGTCACGCAGCTGGGCGGATCCAGACATAATTGTCAGGATCCGCTTCAGCGTCTCAGTATACCACGAGCACTGAGCCTAGGGTGACGGGAGGACGCTAGTTTGTGCCCTCCCGTTAACCTAAGGCAGTGGTGGCGAACCTAGGGCACACGAGCCCGGGTTCAGGGACCACCAATGGAAATAGATCTGACCGGCCAGTCACAAACAGGCAGCGGCCTCTAAACATGCAGATTAGACGGTCGCTTCCTCCTCGCTAGGAGCCCACGAGCGGCCATCTAATCTGCCTGTTTAGAGGTCACGGCCGCTGCCTGATTGTGAGTGGCCCGACTAGAGGCGATCCGGGACGTTCTGAACCCCTGTGAGAGCCGCAGAGCATCCCCCTCCCC
>NW_017306773.1:277420-290059 GCF_000935625.1 Nanorana parkeri | reverse complement strand
CCCCATCCTGAGAGCCACACAGCCCCCACCCCCATGAGACCCCAGGGATGCAGGCCACCTCCCTGCAAAACAGGTAAGCAGGAGAAGTCGCCGGCCAATGTTATTCAATGGAGCTGCTCTAATTTACAGCTCCATGTCGCCCGTCGCTTCAGCAGGACCCTTTTCCCGCAGATGTCACGCAATATTTTTTTTTTCTATTTTTGAATGCAGCCTGATGGTGAAGGTCACGTGATCTTTGCTGGACCGTCGCACCGAACAGTCACGCTATCCCAGCCCCGCTTGTAAGGTATGTCGCTTGGTGTGAATCGGGGCCTAAGGCAGCGATGTTGAACGTTTCTTAAACCTGAGTGCCCAAACTGCAATACAGTACTAAACTTATTTTCAGCGCTGGCACTTTGAGGTACATACATTTATTTTGCGTCAGTTTGAGCACTCGGGTTCAAAAAGGTTCACCATCACTACCCCCAAGGAGAACTATGGGGAAAGCCTTAACCCCACAGTTCTCCTTTAAGTAAACAAGCTTCCAGGTTACACATGGTAAGAATCCGGTACCATTTGTAACATTTAACAAACCCCAATTTGTTTTCATAAGGGCAAGACAATCAGTTGCAGCTGCTTCTGAAGGGGGTTAACTGTCTTTTCTTTAGGTACTTTTATTTGCAGAATATGTTGTGTTCATCCTTTACTCATTAACCAGATAAACATGTGGCGTGGCATGTCATAGTAATATAGAATTACTTTCTAAAGATTGTGTCTGTGGTTGTGTGTCCGACAGTATTTTTGAGGGTCCGTTCACACTAGTACAGAGCGTTAATTGCACAGTCCATTGCGATTACTGCATTGTACCACGCAAAAATTGCACCTACCGCAAATTCTGGTGTGGGAGTTGTGTTGCATTGCCATTCATTTGAACGGCACCCCAAAACGCATCTCCTGTACACAGTTTGATTGCCCGCATCGGAACGTGCGGTACCTCAATGCAGTGCGACTTGGGTCGCGACTTCATGACCAAGGACAAATGTGGGTCCTGAGGTTACACAGGTTGAGAACCACTGCTTTAGATGTACAAGTCCATTTAACCAATCAAGCAATGTTTGAGATCTTTTAGCAAGCATTTGGTCATGAAACAGTTACCTTTTAGGACAAGATGTTACAATACCTGCAACTTCATGTAGCATTCTTCTACAGGTACCAGATCATATCTGCAAAAGCAACTTCAGCAGGCACTACAATCATTACAATGAAAAATAACAGTGAGCAAATAATGTTACTGCCTGGCATTTCACAAGGGCAGATGCCATTTTAGCTAGTCAAGGAAGGCCATGCCATTCCAGCCTATGAAAATGTGTCCGTATCAATAAAACCAGTATTCGATGGTGGGGCTTGGGGTAATGGGTCTTTGTTCAAGCCATTACCTTGCCTAGGGCCTCATTTTGTCTTGCCCCTCTCAAAGTTGCCCATTAGATTTCAATAACACAAAATAGCTTTTGTTTAACCATACGTTCCTCCTCCATATGGCCACAAGTGACATTTACCAGCCATTTCTACTCACAAATGCTGTAATTGCTTAACAGACCATCAGGCACTATGTTCTCCCTGCATGATCAGTTTACATATTGTATGGTGCCTAGAGCAGTAAATTAGCATTTCATCACTAGTCTTGATGCATTTTGTAGACATGTGCACACAGGAATAAAAAGACAAGACATAGAGAAAATAGAAGTCTTTATTTTTTTTTTTGCGGTTCTCCACAACCCCATAAGAGAGTGGTAATAACACTGCACATTTCCCCCCCTTAAAAAAAAAATTGGTTTTGCTTGCAATGTTCTGTAACCAGAATATTTTTCAACATGACCCAGGAGAAGTTAACTCCTAAATGCAGCTAACAGTTTAAGCTCAAAACATGATTGAAAAGTGGAACAGAGATAAAAGTAAAAAAGGCACATCAAGCTAAAGTAAAGTGGTATTCCTGACTACTACATGCAATCAGTTCACAGCCATGTTAATCTTGAAACATGGGCCCTGGTATGGACTGAAAGCGTTAAATGTGTGCTCAGATTCCAGGAATGAGCTGAGCAGGCAGCTACAAGAATGAAGTCACCAATTGTCAGGCGCTCCCAATGCTAGAAAACACTGACTAAATTTGGTCAGGACGATAGTGCTTTTTCCCCTCTTCGCAAAGTGGAAAAAGTAGAAGCGTTCTCCAAAACCAGACTAACCACATTTTACCCACAAAACAGAACTTCTAGTTTTCCAAGCTACTACAGGTCTGAATAAAAACACATTGTAAAGTAGCAGGAATGCAGTTGTCCATGAATGTTTTAATATAGAAGAGTCAGACAGACAATGTATAGCTTCCTTGTGACTCAATAGTTAACATATCCCATGTTCCACCCATACACAGAAGCATCACAAATTGTGTTCTCATTAAGTCAGGCGGTGCAAGACGGACAGTCATTTTACAAGCAGGGTCAGGACAGGTGTTGGCTTCAACAGCAGCAAGTAAAAATAGACACCCCAAACTCCATAGCTAGGTTCCATGAAATGATTCATGCTGCTGGCAAAATACTAGTATGCTTCATACATAGCATGTGGAGTACTTTTCTGCAAAGGAAAAAGTAATTGCATCCCTAAAGTTTTGGGCTGAGAGACATGGTGTAACCGGTTAATAGTTATTTTTCCTGCAGTGAGACAGCTTTAAGTCTAGGACCAGGCACCACCACCCAAGTGTGGGATTTGTACAGCCTCCTGTACCCTCACTACCTCAATGGAAAGTTAATACAGCTTTAAACAGAACAAAAAAGCATATAGATACAAAGTGCAAAACTTTCAGCTCTAAAATATACTAAAGGTGGTACCCTAGGCCATTTGTTCACACTATGCCATGCAATGAATGTGAAACTGCATTATCTGTAGCATTGGTGTGATCTTTCTCTGCATTTCCTTAATGCAGTTCCAGCACCATTGACTATGATGCCACAAGTCTAATGCATGCAAAACTGTGCACAAAAATGCATAACAGATGCGAACAAATCTTAAGCTTATTATTCTTCCACATACATCTTGACTGTTACAATGGGCATGTTATAAACCCATGTTATTCTAGAGACGTTTGACATTGTACCTGGATCCAAAGTCTATATATGCACCTGCAGTAAGAGTAGGCTGCCCCTACACACCATGAAGTTTCTAACTCCTCAGGAAAATGCAGACTACTCACACCATGGCAGTCTAACATGCATGATGTTGCTCATTGCATTAAAGGCAGATAAAAACTGCAGCATTTTCAGGAATGCAGTGCAAGGCACAGTAGAGCAACAATGCAGGTACATTTGGGTGCCATTCAAATTAAAATTGCATTAATGCATGTTGTGGTAACATGTTAGTGCAGCAAGCTGGTGTGAACAAACCCTTAGCAACTAGGAACAAGTATACAGAGCAGGAACATCAGAATTTATCTACATGCTTGTTCTAGGCCAGTGGCTGTACATTTTGAAGGCAGAGTGTCTACACCACGGCCATGCAACTAGCTTTTTTAGGAGCAGGCAGCCTCCGTACTTCCTTTAAGACACTGGGAAGGAAAAAGTTCCCCTCCACAGTGAGCAGAGTACAGCTATATATTCCACACCAGGATGAGTTATCATTGCATGAAAGAAAGCTACTGATGGGACTGCAGTGGTTACTTGTTTTCCCCCTATAGTTTATGACCTGTGACCAAGCTTTGGAAATGTTAGTACTCCTGCACAACTAGAACTCCACTGCTCAATGGTAGAATTGCTCTACAAATTACTGCAGTGTTAAAAGATCAGCAAGGGCATGATGAGATTAGACAAAAAAAAGGCATTAAGCTTTGCATGTCCATAAAAAGTAAACAACATTTTCAACTTTTGCTAGTGGACATTTTAGCAAGTAAAGGTCTTTACACCATATTGGTCCGGCAGCCACTCTTAATAAAATGTGAATTCATAGTCATTGCATCCTCTTGCCTGTTAGTGAACCTGCAGCCAAGTTATGAGTGAAACAAAGCAAGGAACTTGCTTTAGAATCTGATCTCACTTTACATGCAGCCTTGCCTTACGGAAATTGGTTTTCCTTCCAGAGCAGAAAATCTCAGCCCAACACCCAGCTGTAAGACCTGGTTCACACTGAGCATTCTGTAGAATTTCCTACCCTAAAAATGCTCTACAAACCTATAAACCCCCCAAAAAATCCCATTCATTTCTGTGGCCCTGTTCACAACTGAGCGTTTTGTTGCAATACGCAAAAATGTCTGCTGCTGGAAAAAGTACATGAGCTTTTTTGGTATATTAGTTTGTTTTGGCCCCATAGACTCAATAGGAAATGCTTCAAAACGCACATTTGCTGTGTTTTTGCACAAGTTTGCTCATCAATGAGCTACAATCTGCTGACAAAAACACACAAGCTGATTTATGCACATAACATGCAAAAAAAAAATGCATGTAGAATGCACAAAAAAATGCTGTCGCCAAGGTGTGAACCCAGCCTAAAGCCCCATGTAAGGCCAACACCTAGTTGCAGATAAAACCGGATACCGAATTGGTAATTTATATTCTTCCAGCTGCCCAGTCATTTTCCATGCAATTATGATAACTCGCTCAAAATTGTCCTCATAAAAAAGGTGCCATCAGCAGAGCTCAGACAGAAGCCAGACGACATTTATGCCCCAAGATAGTTAAAGGTAAGCCCAAGATGTTAAGGCTGCATTAAGTTACAAGACTCAGATTACATATGGCTGTTATTTCACATTAAAAACTCACCAAAAACTGCTTTGGCATTAGGCATACAAAAGCTTAAAGTGACCCTGACAGCACAAGGTCCCTTCTAAACATACTTGCTAGAAGAGCAGAAATGCCATGCTACTTTTAGCCAGGCTTCAGATATCACATTGTGGTTCCATTCATTTTGAATGACATCCCAACACATTGCACCTGCATAGTAGCCCAGCATCATTTGTTGTGTTAGCTTGGTAAAAATTGTGTAGGTGCATTTTCTACTCTATTGGAAGCCCATTAAGACAAAACTGGCTCCTATGGTGCGCCACATGTGGCCTACAAAATTGTCAGTGTGGCTCAAATTTTAGCAAAGCTTATAGTCTAGGGATGAGTTACCAGTCACAGCCAAGGCTCACATCTATGGCTTAAGAATGTGCCATTGTTAAGACTCCAACTCATACGATAGTCATGTCCATGTATGCCTTGCTCACAAAACTGGCAAACTTCTGGCAGACAATGTAGACTAGATGTGGCCCCTGGCTGCACCAGGTAACCCCCACTACTTTTAAGCAAGGCACCAGTTTTGTTTTTCTTAACCTGGTAAAAAGAAAAACCCAAAAAGCTTGTAATTTTGGTATAAATTTAATAAAATCTCACTGCACTTAGCCTAGTTAGTGGTTTTCCTCTACTTTAATTTGAGGCCTTTAGTAAACTAAATAAGCAGCAACCACCATCTGTGTTCTCTAAATTATAAACAAACATTTACAAAAGCAATGCATGTGAAGGTATTCATTTGAAAGATTCAATTATTAAACCCATGTGTAATAAGCATCTAAACAGATCAAGGAATGTACTGTATTCTTTATCTTAATCCCATACAATGGAGTCTAGTTTCCCAAAAATCTTGTCCTCATGGACCAATAAGAGCAGGGTTACACCCATGTCTGCAGAATGCTTGCTGCATTTGCAATGTGAATTTTAGCATCTACCTGTGTGCATTCACTTTTATTTACAAAAAAAAAAAAAAGTGCTTGTTGCTGCATTTTCTATCCTACAATCCTTTCCTATGTGCCCTGTAAAATGCAGGAATGCAAATAAAAGTATTACATTCTTACAATGACCTGTACATCCTATGTAGACCATATACCGTAGTCTTCATTTTATGATCTATGTATAAAAATTTCAGCTTGAACAAATGATTAAGATGTAGAAAAAAGGAACCCATATCCATTATAAACTAGGACCAATCTGCTTTTTTTTCCCATTAATTGCAGAGACTTTGCACAAAGGGAGCCTGTGTAGCACTGAAAAGCAGGGAGCAAAGCCTACAAGTCATCTTCTCTCAGGGATTGTTCACACCATGTCCAGATGAGAACAGTTTGTTCCTGGATCAAAAAAAAAAAAAATCTCAATGTATTCCTATGGTATTTCTGGGCTCCGTTGACCCCAGCGCAGTTTATGGTCCAGACAAATTTAAAAAAACAAAAAAAAACTGCTAGCCTCATTTTCTCTGATCCAGAACACACTGGAATGCACCTGAAAGCCTATTTTACGCTAGAAAAAAAGTGTGCAAGTCCCAAAAACAAACTGTACAGTAGAACTGTTGCTAGGTGGTTAAAATATTTACATTCTTAGCAAGCCCTCAGTGCCAAGATCTAGAACTTTACCCCTTTTACTGTGAACTTGAGGATCAGTTGCTTCACAGTGCCTTGGGAGTACAAAAATCTTGATCAAGCCCAACTGTTTCTAGTGATGGGGAGGGTTAAAATTGAGCAGCTTTGCACCAAATTGCGTGCCCATGCATTTTCATTGAAGGGTATGACAGCAGGCACACTTTCGATCAAGCAACACCCCACCACTAAGCTTCACAGTAAACTATCTTGATCTGAAGAGGGTGTTATCACTGATGTCATATGTAGCGCACACAACTGTCAGAGCCAGTTTCATATGGAGGAGAAAGTCAACTCCAAGGCCCAGTGCCTCTGATGCTGACAGTATGCTACATTCGGTTCTGCTCTGTGTGAATGCAAAGTTTGAGTATAACATTTGCTGCTTTCCTCACTGCTCCTGTACAAGTAGTACAGCACAAAACATCTAATGCAATTTAAAAAAAAAAAAAAAAAAAAAAGTTTATGGAAATGTAGCTCTATTAGGATCTTCTGCTGTGCAGTGCAATTTACACTGCTCATTTAGACAACGTTGTATGTATTCACTTGGTAGCCATTTTCCCCAAACGGTCAATGATAAAATGGGCATTTGTCAAGTGATGTGCTGGCTCCACATGACTCACCAGCCAGTGCATAGCAGAATGGGTAGAAATGGTGGCCACAAGCCCGATTCTCTAGTTTTGTGAAAACTTACCTAAAAAGGTTAAAATAAGGGCAGATTGTAAACTTAAATTGCTGCATACTGGAGTTAAGCTTTAAGAATATTAAAAACCTGTTAAAAGCCATAGCTTAGCCACAGTTCTTTAAGATGGTAAACGCTGGAAAAGTAACCCAATATGATCAGGCACTAACGAAACAGCAATTTAAGAAGTGTAGCCCAGTCAGTTCACCTGTGACTTTCAACTGATATGGTATCATGACTTGGTTGCATAGCCTGAAGCATTAGGAGACGTTTCAGTAGTTTCCCCATTGTTGCCTTATAGCAAAATAACTGAATCTTAAGGCACAAGCATAAAAGTCAGACTTGAAGGTTTATTTTTTTTATCCAAAGTACACTGGACCAAGGCCAATATAAAGCATAACTTGCTCTGTAGTCTAGAATTAGAACACCAGATTTACATAAAAACTATACTGAAAGGCCAAATGGCAAACAAAAAAACAAAAAACCTATAGCACTACTTGGTAAAAACACATTCCAGTAGGTTTACTGTAACAATTTCCATGTTTAGGCCAAAGTTTGGTCACAAGCCAGACCTTTTACAGCACTTGATTATGATGGCATAACTTTTAGTTTATAAAAAAGAGTAGAACAAAGGTTCTCTTTATGAAAAGATGGTAAATTTGGATTGTGTGCCAGAACTAGTCATTTTCAAATGCAAAATGGCAGTTTGCTGAATCTAGAAGATACAATTCTCTCATCCAAATGACTATTTAGGTACACGGCTAGCAGTAGTGTTGCTTATGGTGTCCACAACTTGCACTAACAAATAAAAGCTGGAATAGGCCTAGTTATAGGCAGACATTTCCCCCACCCCAACTTTTATTTTTAATAAACCCTTCCATAGAAGCATTTCTGAAAGTGCCCCCGATGGGCACCATATTAAAGTCTGCTCAGGAATTAAGTCAACATTTGAGAATTACATTTTTAAATTTGTTTTGGGGCAACACTAGCCATTGGGATGCTGGTTAATCAGGCTCATTGCTCTGCTACTTCAGAATCCTGTTATCGTGCTAGCCAGATTTGCTTACAACCAAGAGGATGGCTGTCAAGTACCAATGGCAAGACTTCAGTCAAATAGACCAATGCAAAAGTGTGTTCCTTGAACGAGGGTACCAAGCACGACTACTTTGTGCTAGCCTAGTGGTAACCAACATTACAGTACGATTGTTATAAACAAGTTAGAGAATGAGGAATAACCATGCATGAAAGGAAGCAGTAGACCATATGTGTACCACTTCGTTGCTGAGCAAGTTGGACAACATGTGCCTTTATATTCAAGCTTTCCGCCCATCTATGGCTAGCCTATAAAAAAAAAAAAAAATTTAAACAAATTTAAAAAAAGTCAGGCAATCTGCCCACTTTAACAAAATAGAAGGATAGGTGCTAAAGTTTAATAGCACTCTAGGCAGACTGTGCATTTTAGTTACTAAATTACCGAACGGCTTTAACTGTGTAATCCACCCTCTTTATAAAAAATAAAAAAAAGACCAACAGGCAGTCTTGAGACTACAAAGATGTACTTAACCCAAGATATGCACCACACAGGATTAATCGCAGGACTGAATGATAAGTAAACCGTTCCAACACTTTAAATAAGTCTGAATTGTACTGCAAATAGGCCAGGGCTTTGTTTACAACACCGTAACTTTCCAGGTAGAAAATTTTGTACCCCAACTTAGGGACTTCACATGATGCAAACTTTGAGCACTAACATTTATGAATTTAACCCAATATCCTGACATCTGCTGCGCAAGATTGTTGTATGGCTGCAACACGAGAGGTTGTTCTATGAAGAATCATACCTCATTTTAGGGGCGAGCAAATTATGCAATTCAGGAGTCAGCTGGCTCCATTTACAACTATTTTTTTTATTAAAATTTTTTGTTTTTAAGCTGGCCTTACTGCTTAGATTCTCAAAATAACTTTCAACTTTCTATTCGCTAATTGGGTCATGGCCAGCTTTAGGCATGAGGTGCAAGTCAGAAGCATTGGCTACCTGGTTGTACTCCTAGAAAAAGTCCAGGGCTGAACAAATCCCAGGTGCCAATTGTAACACTCTTCCCCAAGCATTTATATAGAGTTCTCACAAATTATATTATGTCATTTAGAGGGTGTTCTAGAACTTTATACTCCAAGTTGGCAGTTTGCATTGTTTTAAGTCTAATTTTCTAAAACTGCAACTCTAATACCTTTCAGTGATACATTGTGAGCTATACAGTTACCATTACGTTTCTCCACATGCTTTATATATTTTCATTTGGGCTTTTAGAATATAAAATACATGCATCAGTTTCAACTATTTTATGTAGGATCAACTTAATGACAGGTCACTGCAAAAACCTGTAGATCACTACAAAAACACTTACAATACTCCAAACTAGTTTTGTTGGGCCATTCCATAAAAATTTAAAGAGTTTAAAGTGGCACTAAACTTTAAATGAAAAGTGAAATTGTAATGCATTTAAATACCGTATTAACAAAAATGTAGCTTATTTGTGTATCACTCAGCTGAAAATCTTTAAAATGTGTGCTTTCTGGAGGGTGGCTACATTTGTTTCCCATGGTTGCTCTCCAAGTTCACGCCTGTGATGGACTACAATCTCAAGACAAATTAGTAAACTAAACAGGAGATTGTAGTCCATCACAGGAGTGATCGTGGAGGGGTGGCTACTTTTACAACACACAGGGACCATAGGGAGCAAAAGTAGCCACCCCCCAGAAGTGTAGTGTCAACACAAATTTAGAGGATCTACAGCCAAGCGATAAGGTGCCCATACACCTTACAATTATCTGCAGATTTTCTGTGGTCAGATGGAAAAAGTGTAACATTGGCCCAGGTGGAGATTACTCCATGCACACAGTTAAGTGTAGATGGAGGAATCTGTTGCACCTTTTCCACCTGACCACAGAAAATCTGCAGATAATTGTAAGGTGTATGGCCAGCTATACAAAGATAAGATACATTTTTGGTAATAGTTAAGGTACTTTAATACATTTTAAGATTCAACTCTTGCATTTGCCACTTTAAGCTGACGAGCTAAATTGAATAAGATAAAGCAGTGACCAAAATTGGAAGTGGCCCCATAGCACCAAACAGAAGACTGAAGTCAAAACAATTTGTAAAATTATGTATAGAAAAGATTTGATATGAAACACTGCAAATCTCTGCAAATTTTGGTGTATAAAGAGATGGCACTTAACACTACAGACTGACAAGTGAGGGGTCACCTACAGCTAACTTGCCCTACAAGTCAGTGATTAAATGACTTGAAAGTCAGAATGAAGCTGAGCTGGTAGGACCTTCAGCAAAAGTGTTAAGCAATATGAACACTGAAAGTAGGCAGAAAGGATCTCTGGAAGCTAGGAGTTAAACCATTCAGGCACTTAAAGTTCTAACTCCTATTCTTTGGTCCAAACACCCATTAATTACATTTCTAAAGCCTGCATCAGGAGACAAATCTGGTCAGGGAGGGGGGGGGGGGAAAATACACTACAGACTGACAAGTGAGGGGTCACCTACAGCTAACTTGCCCTACAAGTCAGTGATTAAATGACTTGAAAGTCAGAATGAAGCTGAGCTGGTAGGACCTTCAGCAAAAGTGTTAAGCAATATGAACACTGAAAGTAGGCAGAAAGGATCTCTGGAAGCTAGGAGTTAAACCATTCAGGCACTTAAAGTTCTAACTCCTATTCTTTGGTCCAAACACCCATTAATTACATTTCTAAAGCCTGCATCAGGAGACAAATCTGGTCAGGGAGGGGGGGGGGGAATAAAATTTGAGAATACCAAACGGTAGTCCTTCAGTAAGTTCAGTTTGATGAGAGACTGGAGTATATGGCAAAATGAATGCTTTATGATCTCCAGCCAACACTATAACAAGTTACCACTTTAATAACACACAAAATGTAGGTTTTTCTATTTTGATTAGGAGACCAGCAGGCAGAGCATATACCCCAGTCACTGCTCAGTGTGCATGTCAGTTGCAGCATGGGAGCCATGTTTGGTATGAGGAGTGACTGCAGGACACAACAGGCTGTAAAGGCGTAAAATAGTAGCTGTTGTAGTTCCCATTACCCATGAATGGGGCTGGCTGGTAGTAGCAGGTAAAGTTTGGGATCGCTGGGGCAACATTCTGTTCAGATAGTACCTGAAGTGCTAAAGAGGCAATTAGTGTCAAAGTCTGGCGCCTCTCATGTCCCATTAAACATACTGTGCTTTCATTCACCACATTATGAAGGGTCATCAAGCAATCGTAACGCTTGTCCTCCATGCCCACAAAGTGGTCCTGCAGATAGCATTTTAGTTTTCTTAACTGTTCTCTTATATCTGGGAAATCTATGAAGTACCGAGAACACATGTACCGCTGCATCGTTTTCATGTCCACTTCTGATTTTGGTTTGAATCCACGGACCAACAAGTTGCAGTATTTAAGAAGTCCACCTCCCCTTATCTCCTCTGGGTTACGTGTAGCAATTATCTTGTTGCGCAAGTGGTCCATGGCTTCCTCAAAGTCTCCATACATGCTCTCCCCAGTCACAGTGGGATGGAAGCTTTGAGACATCAGTGCTTCTGAACACTGGTTGAATAAAAGCATTGAATCAAGTATGATCTGGAATGAGTCAACGCTAAACTCAAACTGACGTCTTAGAGTGTCAACAAACTTTAACTCCATGTTTTTTCCATTGTTATTGGATAAAGATATCAGACTCCATCGATCACTTTCAGTACAAACCTTAACCAGTTTCTGTACATAAGCTTCCTTTAAAGTCATTGGTGTGATCTTCTCCTTGTTAACCCCAGGAGGAAGGAAGTCCAAGAGGCAATCCAGCACTGCATGCTTCACCACCTGAAATGCATCAGGCCCTTTCAAGTCAACAACAAATATAAGGTCCAAATCCTTATATCCCAGTCCAATATCTTCATGCAGCACATGACTAGCAGCAGAGCCATTTAGTCGTACATTGTGAACTACAATACCCTTTTGCTGCAGACGACTTCGAACCAACTGCAAGAAAAAAAAAAACAACATTAATGGGTTTAAGAAGTCACAACCTAAGGTGCTGTTGCCCATACATTCTAAACATACTGCATGACCATTCCCCTACCCCTTCAATGAATACCACTTGGATTTTTTAAAGGGCACATTTAAAACATTGACTGGATACCAATGTCTGCATAGCAAGTCACAATTAAGCCTGGAGAGAACCCTCCTGGAAAGTGCCCCTTGTCCCCCCCCCAAAAAAAAAGGTTCCATGAATTTCTGTAGAATTGACAGCCATTTTTAGGGCATACCACTGCTTTATAAATGGGACTCTTTGTAGGCAGGTTGTACAAAGTCAAGGTGGTCATCTGTACCAAGGGAATGTCCACAGAAGCACTTTAAAAATAAAGTATCCTAAATGAGCCCAAGTGTGCTTTGTCATGTTTCCACAACTTGCAGGGAAAACCCAAATAGAAACCTGACTGAACCACATATATGTTCTCATCCAAGTAAAAAAAAAAAAAAAAAAAAAGCAT
>NW_017306773.1:263071-277045 GCF_000935625.1 Nanorana parkeri | reverse complement strand
AAACCACTGAAACAAATATATATTTTCAACCCAAAAAAAAAAAAAAAAAAAAAAAAAGCTGTACCATCTCAGCACTACAGAAAGGACAAGAGGACAAAGCCCTAGGAGAGATCTAACCAAGTTTAGTAGTACAAAATTCCAGATACAGAGTAATACATGGACAGTTTCCAAACCCAATACTCACGTATAGGTGGTTGTGGGAAATCCCTTAGGGAACACCTAGCAACCAGTGGAAAAAGGGCATGCGGAGAATAGATCTGTCCATACACTGGTGGTCACTCAATGCTGGTCAAGGTGTGGATCAAATAATCATCAGCTTAGAAGCCCGATGTCATCTGGAGAAAGGCAGTGATTACCCCAAAGGAACACAAATACACTGTAGGTACAAGACAGAGGCGCCCAAGAAGAATAGCTAAACCATACGTGTTGCATCTATACAAACATTTTAATCGGTCTACACAAGTAAAATACATTGTCAATTAGTTTTGCGACTATACAATTTGTCACTCCACGATAGTGTAGGTGCACTTTGAGAATTAACTCCATGTAATTTGTGGTTCACACATTGGGAGCTGTGTATTTTACCTATGCAGACCAAATAAAAAAAAAAGTTTGGACTAACACGCATGGTTTATGCATTCTTATGCATGGCTTATGCATTCCTTTGGGGGGTACTCACTTCTCCAATTGGACGGCTGGTGTAACTTGTTCTTTGTGCAATTAGCAATAGCATTTTAAATGCAATTACCGAACTGCCACAAGTGCACAACTGTATATGGAAATGGTTCCACTAAGTGTAGCATTTGAAATCTGACAAATCTGGTTTGCAGTTTTGTATTGCACTCTGTACACATATGGTACACTGCAACTGTACTAATCTTTAGTTTTAACATTTAGGGCTGGTGCAGACCTAGGTGATCCAGGGTGCAGCCCCATTGATTTCAATGGAGTTACATCCCTGTGGCAATTGTACATGTACTATTTTTCGACAATATGCCTGGCTGTTTTAGCTGTGAGACTTGGTGTTAGACTGCATGGGTGGAATCGTGAGAAACCATGTGATCTGCCTGTTGCGACTGGGGTGCCATTAGAAAATAATTGGCACCACCAGTGCCATCGGTGGTGGTGGGTGACCACACAGCCATCCGCACGGTTTTGTGCACGATTGCTGTGTGGTTACGGATTGCGCAGGTGTGAACTTTGACTAAAGAGGAAATAGTCCTGTTCACAATTCCATTAGTAAAAATATGATAATTTTTATAGACACTCCCCCAAGCATACCTTTGATGCACAAAAACCATATCAATTTCAAACTGGGGCATCTCGCCATTTGAAAACTTCAATGTTCTGGGATATATACACTAAAATGTACTCGTGTTAGACCAGATACATTTGTAAGAAGAAAAAAAAAAAACCCCCACTGATTATGCCATGAAATCCTCATATGTAGCACGAGGTTGGATTTTATGGGTCAAAATGACAGATTACTTAAAAAAAAGTAACCTTTTCTCACGAAATTGAGACCATACAATGACTGATGGCCTCAACATGTCAAATGTTGCTGTGTGCACACGCAAAGTCCTTCCAAATTTTTCAGTTTTAGACATGCCCATTCTGAGAAATACCACCACATCTAGTGGGGAACAAACCAAGCTGAATGAAAGCCTATGCAAGGACCAGTAACACTGGTTTGTCCTCTACAGCAGAGAAGCTGGCAGGATTCCAGACATGTTGACAAAGTGGCTGCTATAGAAACTGACAAATAAGATGACATCACATTCCAATCAGCAGAAATCTCTAGCTCGAATAGGTCTAAGACACAGGTTCCTCCTTTGTGACTCATCAGCTGCATTCTTCCCATAGTACGTGGCTCTGTTTCTACATTACTGCAACATGCCAAGTAGAGGTTTGTGTGGTACCCCAATGCACTTAATCACCTTGCACTGCAGGGTGTGGTAATGCACTACTTACTTTCAATTTGGTGCACTTTGACCAAAAAAGTTCAGCAAAAGTGCCATCTTCCGGCTGACATTGCAGTGCATCCACAGGAGAGAAACTGTCAGGAGCTGAGCGGTGTGGGGAGGAGAGAGAGTGCTGTGTGTCACAGGAGGCTGAGCTCTCCTCCTGCACTGACCTGCTCAGCCTCCTGCACAGATCAGGAGTGGTGTGTGGGCAGAGACAGCTGTCAGCTGAGACCGAGCTCTCCTCCCCTCACCACCTGCCCAGCCTCCTGTGACAGCAAGTCAGGATGGAGAGCGGTAAACAAACATTTGGCGATTGCTTAGGATTGGCAGTCAAGCTCTTTCTATTGTAAAAGGAAAATATCAGGGGTCTGTTTAGACACCCATTTCACCAAAGCCCCCAAACCCCAATGTTAAAAAATAAATAGCAAAATTTTAGAAAAAAAACCCAAACACTGACTTTATTCGGTTTGTCTCAAAATGTCATTTCAATGCATCAATGGTTTCTAATATTCTATTAAGAGTTTTATAGTAGAGGCATCTCCCCCTACTCCTGATTGATTGTGTCATCAGGGGGCCCAGTCTAGGAAACAAGTTGACTGGTGATAGGATGCACCTCCACTAAATATGTTGATTGTCTGTTGTGGCATGGATGAAACCATGCGCCTACGAAACAATTGTAGCACATCCACTTTAAATGCTATACATGCATACTATTTGTATTGAACACAGGATGGAGATTTACATGTATATTGTACACATTTTCTTCAACAAAGTTGTATTTTTCTGCCTCTCCCCTTTAATAAAACCCACAACCAAAAACATGATACACATGCCAGGTATGCCAAACACAACATGTAAGATTTTGCACACTCAGCAAGTCTCCATGCCATAACATGTTTTCTTGAGACAATTCTCCCCTCAGCGTCTGTCAGGCTTCCAAGCTTTGATCAGACAGGTGTGTTTCTTCAGCATTTTAATCCAGACACTCCCATTCCCATATTATGCAACTTTCTACACACCTATAGACATATGCCTAGAACCGATCCATAGGTTGATATTTGAAAAGCATTATACTGTGCAGATAGGCGCTGATAAGTGCATAGCACTGCAAGACAAACTTACGCATTTCATTTTTCAGCCTTCAATGCACTGGGGAGGACTTGTGAAAAATGGAGCCTACAGCAACCAGATTCATTTTCCAGCCTGCACTAGGAAAGTAGATTAGATCAAACCAGCTGGTTGCTAGGGGCAACAGTCCAGTTTTTCCTTTGCTTCCCTGATATTGCCATACCCTCAAACATGTTGCAGTGCATCCAATGTGTTGGGTGTCCACTTAAGCAAGAAAAATGACACTAGCATACAACCATTATGGGAAAAACTTAGTTCTGCTTACATTTCTATAAGCATCCTTTTTCACACTTACAGCTATGAACAAACCTGTGGATTCTACCTTCAGTGGGACTTCCTCAAATGCACCAACCTTTTATAAGTGCTTGTTCACACCATCTCTGGACCAGAGTTTTGTCGGCACCTGAAATGTATACAAATGTATTCCTATGGCATTTCTGGGCTCTGTTCCCACCAGTGGCCAGTTCCAGTACAAGAGGGGAAAATGCTGCATGCTTTTTTTTGGTGTGGAACCACCAGAAACCACTGAAATTCATGCGAGAATTATTTTTTAAAAAAACCATGAAAATGCTCTGGAACGCACCTGACAATAAAAAGGCACTGGAACGCATCAAAATGCACTGCACATGCAGAAATGCATCCAGATCTGGTCCAGACATGGGGTGAACAAGCCTTAAGGTAACTGGTTACCCTGCTGCACAGAGCAGGCACAAGCTTTTGGTCCACTGGCCAGGAAAGCTGACAATTTTTTTAAATCCTAACTACTTCTGGAGCAACAGATAATACTAATTAAATAATAAAGACCCCAAGATCAAGGTAAAAAGTTCACCTAAAAGCATTGTAAATATCAGTTTTGCCTGGAGTTCAAGTTGATACTGATTTTATCAATAAGCTAGGGCAATCACCTGAGGAACTCAAGACTGGTCATGATAAAAGATTGAAGAATAGGTCACCAGCACTCCATAAGTTAAAATGAATGAGTCCTTTTAATGGACACATCTCTTGCCTTGAAGGGACCCTGTGTGGCCCCGAAACGTCGGCTCATGTTGGATTTCTGTGACATCATTGTCCATTAAAAGGACTCATTCATTTTAACTTATGGAGTGCTGGTGACCTATTTTCTTCAATCTTGTGTTTTGCACGGTGCCATCCGTGAAGTTACTTCGAGCACCATTTATTTGATTGTTGGCCGGGACTGCTGAAAGGTGTGCGGAGGGCACCTCCATCAATTGCATCTGGTCATGATAAAAAACTGCAGCAGTTTACTTTATGGCCCTGATAGAAGAACCCTGCTTCAATGGTGGTCTCACTCATACACAGGACATGGGTACTCAACTTGATTCTTTTCAGGACAACAAAAAGAGCACTCTTAAAATAGCCAATCTGCTTATCATAAACACTGGTTTCTTCCAAGTATAGAAGCCAATCATCCCCTGCCACCCATGTTCCATTGAGGATATTTGTCTCCACTTCTTGTCCCCAAGCCACAGCTGGAAGCTAGAGGCAATTGCTCCAATGTCAGGTAAAGTTCATTTAGTGACAGCGGTCACGAAAACTAGTGTCCTGATAAGGTTTTCCTCTGACCAAAAAATTGTGAATTCTCCATATCAAAAAGTTGTGGACACACCCAGTGGCGTAATGCGGTGTACAGGGACAATGATGGCATGCTTGGACTTGTAGTTCCTTAGCTGATAAATATGTGTGGGGGTGGGGGGTACAGTTCTAGTGGATGTTTATATAATATGGGGGGGCGAAAAAATGTTCTGCCCCGGGCACCCATAACTCTGGTTACGCCACTGGACACACCTTGTCCAAGGACTAAAGCAGGGGCCCAAACTACTTGCGATACAATGATTTGAACAAAAACCATTCAACCATGCTAAAAGATTCTCATTGGTCCGCACGGTCACCTGACAAAAGCCATAGCACAGGGACAGTACAGGTAGTACACCAGTTCTGGTGGAGGGAAGGACTGTACGCCGAAAGGAAAGTATAGTGGAGGGGAATCCAGGCAATTCCGTTTTCCCCAGATTACTTACCCTTTAAATGCACAGTGCATGCTAGAGAGTGCTGATGTCTGGCTACCACAATATGGCAGCAATCCCTATGCGTGCATTTATTCTCATGCAGATGGCAGGGCAGTTTTAATTTAAAGTGTACATTTTTATTTGCCAGCACACATGTGCCAACAAGCCCCTATGTGATGGCATTTGGAGGCAACAGGTACTCTTTATAGAGCCTGACCTCTACTACAGAAGAGAGCACCGCACTGTTCTTGATCACCTGTGTAGCCTAGCTTGTCACAGCAGAGCCAAACTCACTGACGACAGAGGGCAGATGAGAACAGACTTCTCCAGTCTGCTTCCCACTGTCTGGGTCCCCCAGAAGAGCAGGGGAGGCCAAAAGCCATGGCAGGGGAGGACAAGCAGGAAGCTTGGCCAAAATAAGCGGCGGCTCCCGTGCTCTACATTTAGCCCCGCCTGCAGCAAGGCTAAATTTAGACAACCCCCCCCACCCAGTACTGCATGTCCTGGGCAATAGCAATCCCGCACCCCTGCAGTATTCTGACTTTTAGGAATACTTATTTCACCAAAAATGGGTGCAATCAGTAAAATGAAACTGATAAAGCTGTAAAAGGTCTACTATATTTTGTTTGGGTGGAAAATTGCATCACATCTGTGCAAAGCTGTCAGTAGCAGCTGTATGATAATACTCTCAAGGCTGTAATTACCAATGTGGCATAGCAAGAACCTGTTAATAGCTCAACACTTACATAGATTGCCAATAAGCTCTGACAGTGGGTTATACTGCGTTTTGGGGCAGTTTTTGGTTAAAAAGTATTTTTTTAGTTTAAAATGGGTTTGTGCGTTTATGAGTTTGCATGCGTTCCAGGGCAGGTAAAATAGGGCTTGCTGCAGTTTATTTTTACATGCTTGGGAACTGAACGCTGCGGTGTGAACTAGAGCCCAAAATACAATTGGAATACATTGGACGCAGTTTTGATCCAGTCTGTAACTGCTCTGCTCTTGGTACGCGCTTGGTGTGAACAAGCCCTTACAGAAGATTATAGCACAGTATGATGGTCTATCAGTCAATAGCCTGTTTCCCAATAGGGTCACTATTAATGTAACAGCAAGGCTGTCCTCTTTGTTCTGTTACTTTGTTCTGTCACTTTCCCATAACCGATTACTCTGGATCGAATCGCATGTCTACCCTTCCTACTCAACCTTTCCCCATCTCCATGCCACTTCTATAGGTAGAACTTTACATAAAGTGTATTTCCACTTTTGCAGCCAAATTAGGGGACACACTTTTACATGATCCTATTCAGAGAGACACACACATGCTGCTCACCTTTTAACTTGCTAAAAAGGCCCTACCTAGCTTCCACTTCTATGTAGAGTTAAGGAAGGGGCTGGAGAGTTAATGTTTACCACATGCAACCCTGCCACTGGCTCTACCATTTTCATTTGCAAGATATTACTAATCAACTTCAGACACCCCAAAGATCTCTCACCCTTTGAGACTCTCTGCCGGCAATCAACCTCCACCCACCTAATCTTACAAACACTATATCGTTTGCCGGGGTCCTGAATGGAAAAAAAAACAAAAAAACCTTAAGTTTGTGTCTTATTGGGGAGATTTCCCCCTTCACTTCCAGTCCTGAAGACCCAGTATGAGGGGAATCTGTAAAGAAAAGGCCCTCTTAGTTGTCACCAATACAAGTGTTACCATTACAGTTCTGCCATGAAAAAAAATCCCCACTCTGTATTCTATCAAACTAAACGTTTTGCTTTGGATACAGTCAGAGAAGGCCACTTCATCTGAATGTTTTAAGGCATCTATAAAAAGCTAAATGTTTTAGTGCAAGATGAAGGCTGAATTCGTAAAAAAAATTCTTGTTGCTTGGCTGCCCAGTCGATTTTTTTTTTTTTTTTTTTTAAACACCCGGGCCACTCACCCCCACAACGTTTGAAATTAATTCGTAAAAAAAATTCTTGTTGCTTGGCTGCCCAGTCCTTTTTTTTTTTTTTTTTTTTAAACACTCGAGTCACTGAACCTCAACAAGTATGCAATTCAACTTCAAGGAAGACAGGCTGCATGCTTGTTTATGAGGTCACAAAAATGGCAGGCAACATTCATTGTTGTGCAAGTTTCCTGAAGGCAAATTCTCACCTCAGCATTTTTCACATAGCGCACTACATTTTATGAATGTTTCCACCATGTGCTGAAAATTGCACCAAATATGTAGCACATATGTTTCTTCCAGATCTGTGATATTAAGTAGTAAAGAAAGTGTGACCATGCCATCACCTACAACTGTAAAAGCAGTACACATTTCATTAAAGATGCTCTATTTGAAATAAGCCTTTTAATAGTGTCCTAGAACATACAGCAACACATGGTAAATGCATTGGTGAAATGTACTGCCATTCATTCCAAATTACACCCCAATGCATCTCCATTACGTGCATTGCGCGGAAAATGTAAAGATAGTAGTCACCAGCACTTAATTGTAACGTGCAAAAAGGATAGCACTTTTATTGATTTGTCACATGCATCAAGAAGCCAGGCTTCTTCACACATGCGACATATCAATAAAAGTGCTATCCTTTTCGCACATTACGAGTGCTGGTGACTACTATCTTTACTTGGATTGGCACCATCAGTGTCGTCATTTTGAGCACCAACAGATATTTCGTTTGGTTCAAGTGCTGTACGGTGTGCAGGTTATTCTCTAACGCTATTTGCACTGAAAACATACACATCATGTAACAAATTAGTGAGCTGCAAGGCATGTCCATTGGAAGTTGCTCTGGGGTGCCATTCATTCTGAATTACTATACTAACATATTTAACTTGTGCTGTGATAAAGCATGTTACTGCAATGCCATAGGGTTAAACCCATGTTAAGGTCAAGTTAAGGTCTTTGCTTCAGGAGAGACAGAACACAAAAAACAAACCACCATCAGAATAGTAAATTGATTCATAAAGTCATCTGAATGTACACAATGCAGTACTCACTTTGTATTTAAACACACATCATATTTACAACACAGAATAGGACATTGATTGTCTAAAGATTTGTCAATTTACAAATAAAGGGGACCTTTACAGTATTGGAAAACATTGAACTGACATGTTACTAGGATTATTAAACAGTCAATTACCATAAAGGCCTTAGATTTTATTGCAGAAACTCATTCCTAAATGAATGCAGCTTAGTCTGGTTTTGTACGATGGTCAAAAACTTGCAGTGCAACAGCATGGTTGTCACTAGCTGACAGATATGAGGGTGTGGACTAGACATTAGTCACTGCGTTACTTTATTTATATATTCCTATACAATTATAAGAGTAGTCATCTTGACTTATTTTCCCTTCACATGCCATCATTGCAGTCCTGATGGATTTAACTGCAGCAAACTTTGGTTATTGTGAACACCTGCCAGGATGTGCATCTATAGGGAGAGGTCTCTTCGGGTGCTGCAAAGTGGAAATTCTAGTGGTCAGTGACAGGTGCTCGCTTTAGATTTTCCCATACCTCTTTGAGACAAATTTAATTTTTAGACTAAAAGGTGGCCATACACTTTGGGTTGTAAAGTAATGGAAAAAAAAAACCGTACGATCTGCTCATCTTGGACAGGCAGATCGTAGTTGCGATCGCAATCCCACCCAAGGGACGGGCTTCCGACTGCAATGCTGAATGGGCAGTGTGCACGTGCACACACCGGCCCGTTCGGCAGTTGTCGAAGCAGGCCACTAACCCGCTGAGAATCGTGCGATTCTCGGCGGGTTTTCCAGCCGGCTTGTTCGACGGAAGACGTGCGACCATACACCTTCCATACACTGCACGATTCTCGTACGATAATCGTACAGTGTATGGGCACCTTTAGACTCCCAAGAGGATGAGTACAGAACCACAGCTTTCTTTGCTTCAAGTGTATTTCCACTTTTGCTGCCAAATTGGGATAACACCTACTCTTACATGTTCCCAATCACACTGCATAACGTTACCACATTTACAAATTGCTGCTTACCTTATTTCAGGACTGAAACATCCTTCTTTGCCCTTTCTATGTAATGTTTGAGGTGGCGAGGGAGTTGTTCATTAGTTAACCAGAGGCACAGGATTGTCTGGCCCAACAAAGGGTTAAGGATCAAGACATTTTATGTTAATGCACAGTCTGTCTTCTCCCTTATTGCTATTTATATATGCCATTATCCCAACATTGCTACCCTTTTCAATGAAATAGAAGATGCCCATAAATTCCTATGTATGAATCGGCTCAAATGAAACCACTAAGGTAGGAGGAAATATACACACTATAGTAAAGGTTTCTGTATGAACTAAAAGGTTCCTGTATGACAAACTAAGTCCAGTTACAATGTACAAGCACTAAAGTAAAATCAAAAGGGTAAATAACACTTCCCTGCCTTTAACTGATTCTTAAACATGCTTCAATTGGTGCCAATGCTAGGGCAAACATGTAAGCTGTGTCCGAGTTGAAGTTCTGTTTTGAATTTAGGAGCACTGCAGCATTGTTGCCACACCATCACAGGAAGCTGTATTAGGTCAACTTTACTGTGCAGATTACTTCTTAATGCACTTATAAGTGCTGTAGTAGCAAATTGTACTAAGGGGGGGGGGGGGGGGTGTTTTCTGAATTTGAATCAGCCTCTTGCAGTCCCATGTGCAGCAGAGTACAGAGGGGAAGGTAGGCCCAATCATGTGTTGCAGTGCAAATAGCTTGCCGATAGGAGAATAGAACAGGGTGAAGCATGAGCTCAGTACTACTTCTCCTGTCCTTGCCCTGCTAGGCAGAGCCATGTATATATCTGGACTCGATGAACAGGAATATAAATCCTTTAAGTTAAAAAGCTCTCATGCATTTCTTGTATGTATTAAAGGAGAACTATGAGGTGAGTGATTTTCACTCACCTCATAGTTCTAGCCGACCTGTGACAATGAGACTGTCACAGGTCGGCTCAGTAGATCGGGAGGCGAGTGAACATATACCGGTGTTTGCTCGCCTCGATCCTGTCATGGCTCTCTGCCGTGACAGGGGGAGGGGCTGGATTCCCCCCCTCCCCACCAGCGCTGACTGGCGGAACGGACGGGGGCAGGTACAGCTGGCTCTGCCCCTAGATAGGCAGAGCCAGCTGTCACGCAGCTGGGCGGATCCCGGCACAATTGTCGGGATCCGCTTCAGCGTCTCAGTATACAGCGAGCAGCTGCTCGCGGTATACTGCGGCGTCTCAGTATACAGCGAGCTACAGCTCGCTGTATACTGAGCCTAGGGTGACGGGAGGACGCTAGTTTGTATCCTCCCGTTAACCTAAGGAGAACTATGGGGAAAAGACTTAACCCCATAGTTCTCCTTTAAGCCATTTGCCTGATAGATGAAAGCATATCTAAACTCAAAAACAAAGATTGTAACTCACCAGGTATTAGATCAGGCTGCATTTGCTTTCTGTTTCAGGCATTTTCCCTCTAATTCTGTGAACACCACTTCCTGTCCATGGGTGGCTACACTCACTATCTATGGAAGGATCCATGGTTGCCATCCACTCTGGGCTACAAACATGCCTGCCTTTATTCATCTCCATTACATTAGGGATGCAGAGATTAGCATTTTGCAGAAGTTGGATAACTTTTTGCTTTTGGTTCAGCTCTCAGGACATGACAAGGACGTTGCACTTCTAGCAACAGGAAATTTTCTGGCTAAAATGTTCAACCCTGAAAAACAGAACGTAATGCAGTCCCTACATCAATGACTGGTAGGCTGCAAATTACATTTTTGTTCTTGGTTTAGTAATTATTCAAACTGTCAGGCAGTGAGAGGCATGTCATTAGCAATGAAAGGGTAAAACAAGCTTTGGCTGTAACAGTAGCAGTCAAGCTTGTTTAGATTTTTTTCATGCAGACCCTGGGAAGCTGTAGAGAAGCCCGATTTTACTGGGCTTTGTATGTGGACTGTGCCCCCACAAAAAAACCCACCTAGAATTACAACTGCTGTACAAAGCACCCATGCTTTATCAGAGTGAAAAATCTTGGGAGTCAAAGTTTTTGGAGTCAAAAACCCAGTTTATAAAAACCTACATACAAGGCCCAACTTACTTTCTAGTGCTTCATTCACCAATACAAAATAATTGGACCTGCAACTCCAGCCAGCAGAAACAAGGTCTTGGGAACCTTCTACAGCTGCAAATGTCACTAAAATGCTGGAGAGATGCCAGATTTCAAGTTCCGACTACTAGCGTTATCTAGATTCAAGAGTTTGGCATGCAGCCAAAGCGATTTATCATGCCTCAGCACAATCTAAAGCTGGCCATACACCTTAGAATTATCTGCAGATTTTCTATGGTCAGATGGAAAAGGTGCAACAGATTCCTCCATCTACACTGAACTGTGTGGATGGAGTAATCTCCACCGGGGCCAATCTGTTGCCCTCTTTCCATCTGACCACAGAAAAGCTGCAGATAATTGTAAGGTGTATGTACAAGTCTTTCACTAATACCCAGAGTTAAAATACTGATACAGCATTTGTTACTTCGGGTCTGGTCATTAGATATTTTTATGCAGTCTCAAAGTGTAGCAACTGATTAAATAAATTACATGTCTGCAACTCATGGCAGTTTATGACCTGCTAATCTGCAAAAATGATGCCTAGGTTTAGGGAATGGCAAATAATAACTTATTATAATCAGACAATGTTGAGTAACAATACATTATGCACAAGTCAAAGATTAATTGTGTTTTGCTGAGCTAATCAAGCGGAAGTGCAGAAAGTAAAGGCTAAGGTCTTACCTTTACAGAAAACACACTTGTCACTTCAGTTCAAAAAAAATTTAGTGCCCCAAAGTGATATTTCAGCTATACAGAGGTGGGTCTGCATTTACTATGACATGAGTGGGCCACTGCCTATGGCAGCACAAAGTTTTACAAACTTATAGTATCCCATGTTTTTGGTTTTCCCTTCTGTGACTACCTCTGCAGATCTTTGTAGAGAGATGTATAGAGGGAAGGCCAAGGAGTCAGAAGATAACCACAGCCATGTGCAGATAAAGGCAGCACAGCATATATGCAATATTCTCTGCTACATTGTAATAGCACATACTAAAATTAGGGCAGTATGATGGCTCAAAGCATTGTGGCGAATGGTTAGAGTCAGATACCCTTGCAGGTTTTCAGAGATCTTGAAACTCCCCTGCCGTGTTATTGCTACTCTTGGGTGGTAAGAGTTCCAACCCAATTTTGGCCATTTGCACACATTCACATCCTAAAAGAAAACCATAGGGCATGTGAACCCCACATAATAGCTGCCGAGCACAGAGATCTGGTTGGCCCTGTAAGAACTATAGATTCAAGTATAGCTGTCAAAAAAAGTGTACTTTTCTGCATTACTGCATGCAATGCCACATCATGTGTTTTTGGATGTTCCCTTGCATACATTTTGCATATTCGTCAAAAACCCCCCCAAAAAACACACATGTACCTTTTTCCAGTGATTGCCAGCCCACTGATCACATGGGGCCACATGGCAGACGCTGTATGCAACTGCACACGCAGTCCCAGGATCACCCAAGTGTACACATGGCCTCAGGAGCTGGGGTGTTCGTTTTGCCATAATAAACCCTGTCTGTACTGTGCTGGCAGATTACATAATCAGTTGTAAACTATATGTGCAGTACTGTCCTAAAGGGTTAAAGTCAAAAGGTTTAAGCCATGTCAAATGCTGATTAGATCACTTAAAATAGATGCTGCCCCTTGATGTAGGAAAGATCTTACTGCAGAATTAGCTAGTCCCCGATGTACTGGACCCGATTTCCTGCTTTAGGGTGGTTTGCCTTGCAGGATCCTATGGAGCCACCCTTGTGTGCGCTAGTATTCTGTGTCTCCACAAAAACACAGGCACAGCAAGGCAACCCACCACCCTCCCATTCCCAAGCTAGTAGATTGATGGCTGCTGGAGACCGCTCCATCTTGTGAGCTTGATCTGGACAGGAAGTTGAGAGGCAAAGCTGAGAAAGTTTGAGCCAGTTTGGAAACATAATGACCAAGTGTTAAGGCAAATTGCTGGACTATATATTGTTTGATCTGGATTCATTAAAAATTTGTTTGCATTTAATACCCCTTAAAGATATCCAGGCTAGGGTGGTAACTAATACATTGTCAGTTGAGTCCCTCCAGCCTGTCCCTTATCTGCCCACTGCCATCCATTCTAAGCCACAGAACAGAAGCTGTCCATAAAGTGACATTTGTATTCTTGCTACAAAAACTAGAAACTCAAAAAAATGTTTTATAAAAAAAAGTGTAGGTGTGCTGTGTGAAAAGGGAAAACAGTGGGGGTCCTTGTGGAGGCACTTTGGTTGTAGGATGACATTGCACTGTCCCCGTCTCCCAGTTGGCCTGCTACATTGTAGTCCCCTCACATGACTCTGGGGTAGACTACATGGCCCACTGTGGTCACATCAAAAAAACAGGCCAGAGCAATAATATGCAGCTGACTTGACATGTAATCAGCAGCAATGATTTGCAAAAAAAGGATAAAAGCCCCCACCACACACTACAGCAATAGTTTTAGAAGACTGTGCATGTTATCCAATGTCAAGGGTATGTTTCCGACACTCATCAGCTGAAGTGCCAGCTTGGGTAAACTGTGAAAAGTTTAACATATCAGAACAAATCCAGTGTAACGTGACTTACTACTAGCTAAGTGACCTGGATAAAGTAGAACCCTTACAGACCTAAAGCTGACATCAAGGAATTACACAAACTGATAAGAGGTAAGCACCAATGTGAGGAATAAGGCAGGTATTCAATCTTATTCCTCAACTCCTAGAGGTAATCTGCATTTACCACCAACCCCACAGGAAGC
>NW_017306773.1:216259-263054 GCF_000935625.1 Nanorana parkeri | reverse complement strand
CCCCCCCAAGTGCTAAATGCTTGTTAAGTCTAGGGGTAAAGTAATAAGGTGTAATTCCTTAGTCCACGTTCCAGCACTCGCCCCTTCTCCCCAATACTCCAGGTTGTTGACAGGCCCTCATACAAATGCTAAGGACCATTGGCCCTGCACTGTACTCAAACACAAGCATGTGACTCCTGGCCAGAGCATCTTATCCCTATTCACACCTAAGCAAAACGCACATCACATTCATGCTCGACGCTCTCAATGGGTTCCTGCACACACCGGAAACTAGCTTAGGTAGAAAATTCTGCTACAGGTGCACTGCATTGTCACCATGTTTGAATGTGTGCAAATGCAGGAGGAAAGCCAGACATTTGCCCAGTCACATTCAGGGTGCCAGTAACATGTTTTTGATGCGTTCTGCAAACGGGTGTCAAAGTGCGCATTGACCACCCCCAAGTTTGGCACACGTTCACGGAACGCCTAGGTGTGAACAGGGACTTGGAGAATAGGCTTTGTGGGGACAGGTTGCACAGATGGAAGACTCTTGCTGGAGCAGGGAGTAAGGCAAGTATTACAGCTCATCACTACCACCAGTCTCAAACTCTATAAGCCCATCTCTAGATAGAGAAGGAAAAAAAAAACCCCACACAAACTACATACACTAAAGACTTAATTAAAGCTCAACTATGGGAACATTGCACTGCAGCTCCCCTGCACTGCAAGGGTTAAAGCCTATCTCCAGTCAAAATCCCTCCCCTTGCAGCAGGGCTACCCCTACACCACAATGGTTGCTGGTTGTGTCTAGGGATATGGTGTAACTTACTTACCTGCTCCCTGATGCTTGGCACCAGCCTAGTCTCCTTCATTGGAGCTTGTGGACTGTTCCTTGGCATCCTCATGTATAATGTAGGACTATGGGTCCTGCGCAAGAAGCACCCCCCCTCCCCCCAACTGCCAGAGCATGGGGTGGAAAGGGGCTGCAGGCACCAGTCTGAGCCAGCAGGAGCGGGGATTAGGCAAGTAAAAGTCTTCCACAGATCCCCTAGGCATCATGTGTGCACAATTCCTATAGGGCCACTTTAATATCCAGTTTAAGGATTTGATCTGCTTTAATAAAGAGGAGGGGGGGGAATAAAGGTCAATGAGGCAGAGGCCGCCCGGCATATAGGAGCAGCACATGCCCAGACTGCATATCGTAAGTTACGCAATCACAGTCTACTTGAACATGCAACGTTCTTCTGAGCCAGCATTCTTTTTATTCCTGCAAATCACGCTGGAAGTCTTGGCACAGAGCCAAAGGCTTTAAACTTGCCTGGGACACTTCATGGGCACACTAGCAGTGAAGAAAGGTAGATGAGCGTAGGGCTCAGAAAGCATGCCATACAGAACTAGCACGAGACCACCTTTAAACCACGTGTGTGTGTGTGTGACAGCAGCGAGGACCGGCTCCAAAAGCCGGCCCGGGTACCCCAAACTCCCCCCTCCTCTTTCCTATGAGTCACCGCCATGCTATTCAGCCATAGAGATCACATTCCAGCCACCGACACCCAGCCCCGATCTCCGCTTACCTGCACCAGGTGACGAGGCCGGCACGACAGGGTGGGGAAGTTCCCTCGTCCGTGGATGGGCACCGTCTCCCCGAGGATGGCATCCAGGCGGCGGACCTGCGGCCACGAGAGGACGCTGAATCTCGGCGACTGGAACGGGGTGTCGGCCGCCGGCTGGGTGGACATGGTGGGCGCACGGAGCTCTCCGCGGTCTGCTGACATTCACTCGCCCGGTGTGCTGTGTGAAGATGCGATGAGCGTCACGTTCCGGTACTCGGACACGCTCCGGTAGTCTTCTTAATGGGCCCTAGAACGGCAACAGGTCCCGCAGTGTCCAGAAAACACGCTGCAGCTCAGAGAACGTGCTCGAAGGGATGCAAGGACTGGTGCTTTAAAATCAGGTTAAAACCGGTTTAAAAAGAATAAAAGTAAATGGTTAGGCTGTTCGGGTGCTGCTGACAGTGTCCAGGCTGACTGAGTGGGGCGGGTCACACTGCTCTGTCCGCACACCGAACTAGATGTTACTTCTGACAGCCGTAACACCCACTGAGCGGCTCCCGTTTAAGCTGATCTTCTTATATGCGAAGCCGATATTGTCACTGATTGGATGAGCTAGCTGTCACTCGTATCCTCCTCTCTCGGTATTTTCCTACCATTTGTCCGGACATTTTAGGTTTCCGCCTACTCCTGCTATCGTCACGCATAGCGGCAAGACGTTACTATTGGACAGCTGCCAAAGCAGCTCTTTAGCCTATTGGCTGTCACGATAATACCTCCCGGAGTAAGGAATCCCAGCGCTGATTGGCCTTTAGGAATGCCAGTTGGTTTAAAGGGACTAGCGGATCGGTTATGGTTCCAGCAGCGTGATGGTGAAATTAACGCTTTTGGTGCACGCATCTGGCACATCGAGTCTTTGTTGCCACTGTACTCGGGGTGGCCCATTAGATATATTATTAGGCGTTTCTTGTGCCTCCTTCCTTTAGGGACTAGGTCATTCTAGAGCTTTCTGAAGTGACATGTCTCGTGGCTGCGTAGTAAATTTAAAGCTACAGTGCATATTTAAGCACATGAAGAGTGAGGTGTTAAACTCCCTTCCTGGCCAGATCATTTTTTAGTATTCAGCGCTGTGGTACTTTGACATTTATTCCGTCATGCAACGCCGTACCAACATTATTTTTTAAATCATTCTTTTGG
Organism: Nanorana parkeri; assembly: GCF_000935625.1. Classification (NCBI taxonomy): domain Eukaryota; kingdom Metazoa; phylum Chordata; class Amphibia; order Anura; family Dicroglossidae; genus Nanorana; species Nanorana parkeri. The sequence goes on along the minus strand of NW_017306773.1, from coordinate 260,328 downwards.
GACATATTGAGCTTTCTTTTGGTGGTATTTATCCCCATTGTTTTATTTTTTACTATATTAAGAAACGCTACATATAGCGTATAACATTGATTGTTACAAAATTGTTTGGGTAAAATATAAAAGATGATTAACAGCCCTTTCTACCTATTGCCGTCTATCCAATTTTAAAGTGAATCTTCAAAAATCGGCCGCCCTCAACGTGACTGTGTCCCCAAGGGAATTTGAGCGCCTAAAACCTTGGTTCCCCTTTCATTGGGAGACACGACACGTTTAAATATCTGGGCATACTCATTACCAGTGACTTGGATGACCTCTGTTCAACCAACTTTCTTCTACTTCTGAAGAAAATTTCCTTAGATCTCAAGGCTTGGCACCTTCTTCATGTTACCTGGTTTGGCCGTTGTGCAGCAGTTAAGAGGAATATCTTACCGCAGGTCTTGTACCTTCATCAGGCCTAGACTGAGTAGACGTCTCCTTTCCCTTCCCGGAGGTGGGGGGGTTGCCAATAATATATCTACATATTATACCAATATCCACTTCTTTAGGTTCTTCGACTGGTGCCTCCATCGGGATGATAAGTGCTGGGTAGCATTGGAATGCAGTATCTTCCTCCTCCCGATCGAGGGCCTCCCGTGGCTGTTTTCCCCTTTACCCAGTGAAGTACAATCCCACCCACTGGTGTCTACGACCCTACGGGGTGACGCGCAAGGTTTTCGGGTCCTCAAATCTGTCCCCGCCCCCCTCCCCCTTGACACCTGTTCATGGGGACCTGACAACGCCCGTTTGCGCCTTGCTGTTCTTCTTGCCAACAAATTCAGATTCCATCTCTTCCATCTTTTTTTCTTTCGACCTAGAAACACATCTGGCCAGAGCATCTTATTCCTATTCACACCTAAGCAAAACGCACATCACATTCATGCTCGACGCTCTCAATGGGTTCCTGCACACACCGGAAACTAGCTTAGGTAGAAAATTCTGCTACAGGTGCACTGCATTGTCACCATGTTTGAATGTGTGCAAATGCAGGAGGAAAGCCAGACATTTGCCCAGTCACATTCAGGGTGCCAGTAACATGTTTTTGATGCGTTCTGCAAACGGGTGTCAAAGTGCGCATTGACCACCCCCAAGTTTGGCACACGTTCACGGAACGCCTAGGTGTGAACAGGGACTTGGAGAATAGGCTTTGTGGGGACAGGTTGCACAGATGGAAGACTCTTGCTGGAGCAGGGAGTAAGGCAAGTATTACAGCTCATCACTACCACCAGTCTCAAACTCTATAAGCCCATCTCTAGATAGAGAAGGAAAAAAAAAACCCCACACAAACTACATACACTAAAGACTTAATTAAAGCTCAACTATGGGAACATTGCACTGCAGCTCCCCTGCACTGCAAGGGTTAAAGCCTATCTCCAGTCAAAATCCCTCCCCTTGCAGCAGGGCTACCCCTACACCACAATGGTTGCTGGTTGTGTCTAGGGATATGGTGTAACTTACTTACCTGCTCCCTGATGCTTGGCACCAGCCTAGTCTCCTTCATTGGAGCTTGTGGACTGTTCCTTGGCATCCTCATGTATAATGTAGGACTATGGGTCCTGCGCAAGAAGCACCCCCCCTCCCCCCAACTGCCAGAGCATGGGGTGGAAAGGGGCTGCAGGCACCAGTCTGAGCCAGCAGGAGAGGGGATCAGGCAAGTAAAAAAGTCTTCCACAGATCCCCTAGGCATCATGTGTGCACAATTCCTATAGGGCCACTTTAATATCCAGTTTAAGGGTTTGATCTGCTTTAATAAAGAGGGGGGGAAAAAATAAGGGTCAATGAGGCAGAGGCCGCCCGGCATATGGGAGCAGCTCAAATCTGTCCCCGCCCCCCTCCCCCTTGACACCTGTTCATGGGGACCTGACAACGCCCGTTTGCGCCTTGCTGTTCTTCTTGCCAACAAATTCAGATTCCATCTCTTCCATCTTTTTTTCTTTCGACCTAGAAACACATCTGACCAAATATACCACTTTTAGTCTAGGGATGTTTTTGGATCTCTACAGATCCTACTTAGAAACAGCAAATTGTGTGACTTAGATAGCTATGTCTAATTTGTTATTACACGTTTGGGATTTTTTGTATAACATGGTCCTGTACGTTTACACTACTGTAGTTGTGGACTTTATAACCTTACCGCTTTTACTGATTCTGTACTCTGTTGAATTGTATCAGTCAATAAAGTATTTTTAAAAATCTATATCTATATCTATCTATCTATCTATCTATCTATCTATCTATCTATCTATCTATCGGAAAATTGTATACTTACCTATTGGTAATTTCCCTTTCCTGACACCAATACATGGCAGCATACAATGGGTATGGCTCCGCCCCTAGCCCAATTACAGGACAGTTATACTATAAATTAAAACCCGCCTCCCAAGGCCACCATTCTCGTAACAAGTACTCAATGCGAAAGCCATGGGAGGGTCCTGTATGCTGCCATGTATTTGTGTCAGGAAAGACAAATTACAGATAGGTAAGTATACAATTTTCCGTTTTCCTGACACCTACATGGCAACATACAATGGGATATAGCGATCATATAACCAGGGAGGGTAATGCTGAGATATTTATTCATTTGTACCACTGGTAAACACATTCAGAACAGAACTTCACCATGGACAAGATTTCTGGATAGACCCCGTAATGGGACAAGAAGAAACACCAAGTTACTGCCTTCCAGTATAACTCTGGAGGTGGATCACTAAAACTATCCATAAGGAGGAGAGCCTGCAGAAGAGCGAACCCAAGACTAATCTGCGGCTCCATCTGTTTGACCAGGCACAATACATGTGACCTAGTACATGCAGAGAGCGACTTTCTAAAACCATCAGAAAGATGAACAGATCGAAGGGCAACCTCAATGTTTCTCCCCAGCATTGCAGTCACATCTCGGGGATGAGATGAAACAAAAAGCTTGATTCCGGAATATTGGCGACATTAATGTCCTATGTACTGTAGCTGTCCTATGTACTGTATTCCAATCTTCAGAAGATGCTAGGAGAGAGATTTAAGACCAATCACCCCACAAAAGGAAATACAAAGCCATTCCCCCTTCTCCCTCCATAAGAATAAGCCACTCCCACATCAAATCCAAAACCAACCCATATCGCCCCAACAAGCCCAACCCCCCACCCCCACACACCAAAACGTACTCCAACAGGGACCCCCATCGTCGATGACCACACTTCCTTAAGAATCTCGCGGTGAGTTGATAAATGCACCACACACCGCTTAAACTTTCCTCCATCTCATTTGCACTTCTTTGTTTTTCTTTGTTTTTTATTTTTCTCCCTCCACCCCTGATACTCTACACGTCGCGGAGAGAACACCGGGTAATATTAACCCTGCATACCCAAGTCCATCCAGCTCCTTATTTCTATCATTAATTTTATCATTTTTTATTATTATTATTTTTTATATATATTTTTTTCACCTGTCCAACCCCAAGGGCAGTCGCGCTTCAGACCCTTCTTTTCTGTTTTTTGCGAGAGATTTAGGACTACCTAGTCTGTGAAATGGTAGCAATAAGGTGGTTTGTAGCCCAATCTTGACTATCCAACACCCTCCTCCCTACTGTAGGAACAAAACAAAACGTTCTACACGTTACTGTCCATACGGAGTATGTGGGAGCTAGACAAAGTCGAGGAAGGAAGAAGATAGACCGCACTCTTGTAAATTCTAATGGAAGAAAAGAGACTTTCCTAAAGAGTGAATCCTTGTGCAAGTCTGTAGGAGCTGGCTTATCAAATAATGAGCTACCTCTTGTGTCTCAGAGGATATATAAATATGGTACTGACACCCAAGTACATCTTGTTCGCCTGAAGAAAGTCCAATATACCTATCATGGCAAGGTGAAGAGAGACAAAACCTACTAAGCTTGCGAAGTTTATGAGATTATTCTACATTGTAGAATATGTGATGTTTGGCAGGTGCTCTAGCATTCAACAATCACTCAATGACTGAAGAGGAGTAATCCAGGCAAGGCAGACTGTACTTCCAACTTCCAAGCCGTTTAAGGTCATTTCGGATGTGTTTGGATGTAGCACCTACTGTAGAAGATCTGAAGATTAAGGATGACTAGAAGATTCCAGGATCAGAGTCTACAAGAGAGGGACCCCTGGACAGATGGGCCACAAGCAAATGCTTGCCATCACTCTACGTGGATAATTGTGGGTCCCATTAGGACTGAAGGAAACATATGAGCATTAAAATATCCATTACTCTTCCCCATCCAGTTGTTTATTGACCCAATACAGGAGGTTCCTAGGATCTGAAAGGCTCTCTGAACTCCAAGATGCTGAGACAGTTTCCCCCTAATGGACTGTCACTGACCTTGTACTAAACAGGTTGAGGAAGTGATTCGCACATAGGAATCCTTTAGTAACACGATCACTGAATAGGGACATGGATAATAACAGGCCTCAGCCACAACTGAGAATCTCATTTTCGGAATCATCCTGAATCTCTGGCACAGGGAATGTTTTCTCTGAGGTCTAAAGAACCCTGTTGGAAGACTCTTAGCCTCCAATAAGTCTAGTGTCACCATTTGAATTGATTCTGTCAACATGAGATGCCAAGGAGTAGGATAGAGGTATGATCTGCCTCAGCAAAAAACTAGACCACTTGGACCACTCTATCAGAGCCTAACCTAACACGGTTCCGTTGACTGCCAGAGCATGAGCCTGCTGAGTCATCAGCAGGATGTCGCTGCAATAGTTGGAACACTTGTTCACTAAAGCAGACTGTGACAGGGTGTAATATGTGGAGAAGACCTATGATTGTGGCAAGGCCAAAGGGCAAGTAAACAAACCAAAAGTGGAATGGTAAGCAAGACATTTGATGAAGGACAGGTGCACAGGAACGTGAATACACATCTGCCAGGCACAACACCCTATAGCCAGTTGATGGCTAAAGTGATTGAATATAGTGATTCCATATGCAATAGTTGGATCCTGATCCATCTGTTTAGAGTGTTCAAACCAAGACTAGTCTTAAGTCTCCTGGTTTTCCCACTAGGAATTCAGAAGATAAAAGGCTTGACATTTCTGGACAGGAAAAATTACAAGACACCATCTGGATATGTGTACATATAATCTAGAGCTTCCCTTGCACAAAGGAACCTTGATGGTAATGAAATGGGTTGAAAGATGAGAAGAAAAACCTGACAATGTCCGTCTTGAACGCTTCACAGGACCCATGCGCCTATACTCCGAACAGTATATGCTCAAACTTTTGTAAACTCCCACAACCTGAGACCTACTTGGCAAGCAGGTCAGAGGTGTTGGAAATGTAATGACACATACTAATGCAATGATGTCATTTGAGCTGTAGATGGCATTGTAGTGGAATGCAGGTCCCTGTGTGGATGCTTATCTCTGATCCACACAAAGTTCTTTTTCTTCACAATGTTATATCCATTTATGTAATGTCCTAAGTAAGTAAAAACTTAATTCAGTATTTCAGTATTTCACAAGATCGTGAAATCATAAATCATTCAGAAACAACCATGCCCCTGAGACCTTATTGTCAGCCAAAAGGTCCACTCTGTGTTCTAAGGCCAAGCATGGACTGCCCTGGCAAGTAAGAGCCATGACTGGCCTCTGGGTGCGCCAGGGCAATACTCTGTAACCGACTGCCATAGGGCTAGAGGGGAACATGTGGATGTAGCCGCTTGACTGGGCTAGTAATTGACAGCTCATAAAGTACATCACCTCTGTTTAAGGCATCAGACAGTTCACAGAATACATCACCACTGTATAAGACCTCAGACCTTAACCTTTCTGGCTGTTTATGCACTGATGCCCCTGCAGGGGAAATCTGGCACAGCATCTTGCCAGGTGATCGCAGGCCAAGCACTGCCTAAAGGTTGTACAATTCTTTCATGTGTAGCAGCTTTATCACAGCTTTCATCTCAAATTGAGCAGCTCACTCAGTCTTGGGGAGCAGTGCTGGTGATAAGAGAGTAATGCTGGGAACACACCTTACAACCATCGCAAGACTTTTGTCTTGCGATGGTTGTAAGGTAATTAAAAAAACGTACGATCTGCCTATCTTTGGACAGGCAGATCGTACTTGTGATGATCGCAAGCCCGCCCCGCTGAGGGCAACGGGCTGGAGAGATGCCCCGCTGAGGGCAACGTAATTGCAACGGGCTGGAGAGATGTACAATCCTTTAACCCCTGCATATGAGGAACAGTGCTCCCAATAGGGCTGAAAAACTTCAATTCATTATGCCCATGCATTGCACACTCTTTTTTTTATCTTTATCTTCATACCTGCCTGACCCTCACCTTATAGAATGTAGCTGGTCTCTTGGGGAAGGAGGTTAATGTTTGGTACTTGAACACATGATCCAACCTATGCTTTCCCAGATAGACTGGAGAAAATTATATGATTAAACAGCATTTGTGGTCAGAGTTACTTAGGCTTCCGAAGTCTTCATGACCCCTACTGATACCAACCTGGTGTTGGCCATGATTTTATGGTCAGCGTGCCAAATAAGGGGGCACGCTCTAGTGAAATGATAGAACCTGGGGAAGGGCGGGAGGGTCAAGCGCGACCTCGCCGTGACGTGCCTAGGAGCTCCCTGTCCCCCTTCTTAAGGGGAGGAGAGCCGCCGCAACTCCTCCCACAAACACGGCCAAGTTACCTTGGCCTATTACCTGTCAGAACTTGCTGAACACTTAAGGTGCCCATACACCTTACAATTATCGGACGAAACTTTTCGTCCGATGATGGAACCGTCATACAGTTTTCGTACAACGGTCCCATCCTGCCCCGATTATCGCAAGGTTCAATCAGCAGTAGTTAAAAAAAAACACCTGGACGACTTGCGGTAATTGAACGTAATTATTTTATCGCACGAAAAGTTGATCGCATACGATTATCGTACGATAATCGTAAGGTGTATGGGCACCTTAACAACCATGCTGAAACCTGGAGCCTCATGCTCATGTGCTCAGGGTTATAGCCCACAGGCTCTTGCTACTAACCACAAAGGACCATGATAAAGATTAGTGAATAACAGACAGGATAGGCCTGCAGTGAAGCAACAATTCCATGAGTTACATTTTAACATTGACAATGCTGGGGAACCACAGGTGAGAGCAAAACACTTACACTAAAGGCACCCAAGGGTTAAGGCACAAGATTGAAGCTGACAGAGCTAGCAAACAACACATTTCTGTAAAGGTGGCCATACACTGTACAACTCTCGCAAGACTTTTGTCTTGCGAGGGTTGTAATGTAATTTAAAAAAACGTACGATCTGCCCATCTTGGACTGGCAGATCGTACTTGCAATCATCGCAAGCCCGCCGTCCTGCAATGCTGAACGGGCAATGTGCGCTTGCGCACACCGGCCCGTCCGGCTTTTATCTTACGAACATGCTACACACCCGCCGAAAATCTTACGATTCTCGGCGGGTTTTCGAACATGTTCCTAAGATAAAAGTCGTGCGACCTTACTGTAGTAGAGGTCGCACGGCTTTCACACACCTTACAATAATCGTACGATTATCGTAAGGTGTGTGGCCACGTTTAGGTAAATACCTGCAAGATTCAGCTTAGGCGTTAGCAGCCCCACAGAATCACATATGTAAGGTTTTTAGCACATATGGAAAACTGAATGGATCTACAGACAGAACATACATTCAGAAGATTCAGCCAGAGCAAAGCAGCACTGCAACGCCATAGGAAATTGTAGCACATGTATGTCTTAAACTAACACATTAAAAGAAAATGGAGTGGATCCTACTTGTCAGCTTGTCCAGCGTGTTTGATCACTGCAGTACAACCAAAGTTCTGATGGTGCAGCTGAGCTTCTCTGGAGTCACAGGACCATGAGGCTGAGCAAGTGTTCAACCCGCCGCCATGATGGAGGAAACATCCGAACATGAAGAACATTTCCTACACCCCAACTCCAAGGCTATGGGGGAGGCTTCCCTCGTAAGCATGCAATTAGCCACCTGAACAAAGGGAACTTCGCAACAGGAGAGGCTGAACCTGTGCGGCAGGCCAGAAGAAACCGGCAAGGTGAGGGCAAAAATCAAACATATTCTTAGTATAACCGGCTTGAGCAGTGAGGACGAAAAAAAGAATGGTGGCTTTGGGAGGCATCAGTAATATAATACTGAGGGGGACAAGAGAGAGGAGGATTATTGTGTAGGACAACTTTCACTATCACTAACGGAATCACTGCTATCTCTTGACTCAATGGAATCTTTTTAATTTCGTGAAACCTTAACAAGGAATCTATTCAATGTGACATTGCATTTCCGTTAAACAGACTCATCGCTCGCACTGCTACAGCCTTATTCGGGTGGTGCTTTTCTACAGAATTTTGCTCTTATTGCAAGACATTGCTTGTATATCAAGGCAAACATTTTCAGAAATGTTTGCTTGTCTTGCAAAACGCTCTCAAACCAAGTTACTTGTAAACCAAGGTATTACTGTATATAAGATAAGATCATGTGATGTAGATAGACAGCATACATGCCAAGCCTTAAAATTGTGTGCGCCCGCAAAATTGCAAAAATATACAATACCCAATATTGACCATAGGCAACGCCTTAAAAGCTTTTACCGCTCATCAATGTAGTGTTAACAGTGATTGATGGCCCTACAATTATTGCTCTCATTCCAACTTTTGCAGTGATATGTAACGTGTGGCGTAATCTTTGTTTTTGCACGTAGGCGCACCCAACACATGTTTGCGTTTGTATGTGTGTGTATGTGGGGGCGGGGGACTTTAAAAAAAAATTGTGTTTTAATTTTTTTTAGATGTGACTTTAATTTTTTTCTTTTTTTCTTTTTTTTTTTACTTAACATATACAGTGATGGGTACTCTTTGTAGAGACATCATGGGTCTATTAGACCCCTAATGTCACTTAGGAACCCCCAAAAAAGCTGATGAAGCAGAGATCTGTTTCACCAGCTTCTTCTCTGGCTACAGCAGACAGATAAATGACATGCAGGTGGAAGTGATGTAATTTACATAATTTCCGCATTCAGAGATTGGAGTGGAGGTCAGCTTCTGGAAGTGTGTTGATCTCCCTCTGATCTAGCCACAGAGACCCACCGTGCCGGTCCTAGGCCTGCAGCAAAGCCTGGATTAACCGGCAGTGGTGGCGCAGGGGGGCGCACAATCCCGGCACCATACAAGCAATCGGACCGCTCTATAGCCCCCCGAATACTTGTATGTAACAGTGATTGCCGGCTGTTAAAAATTTTCAAACTTTCAAGTGGCCACCAACATCCAAGAAGCAGCCGTCCTGCTGTTTAATTACAACGGCCAGATGGCAAGTGGTTAAAGAATAACTCCTATCTTTTTTTTTTTACCATGTTTCATGTTACAACCATGCTCAGAAACATAGTCTTATAACCATGTATCCCACCCCCCAAACTGTCCTCCCTGTCACCAGAATCCTGGGGTTCCACTTCCCGCAGGATTCTGTATATATTTCATTTTGGCATTAGGATCTCTGAATGGAGAGACTACAAGTTCCATCAGCTGCTGCGGGAGAGGGACTTGTAGTCAGGGCAGCCATCAGGGGGGGTACGGCCGATACTCATGTAAGGGGCCCGGGCAGCCTTTGGGGGCCCGCCCGGGTCCCTTACATGACTATCGGCCGACGTTGAAGGGCGAGGAGGCTTGGCCTGGCCCCTTCAGCGACGCTGCTCGTCTGATGTCGGACTGGCCGGAAGTGACGTCACTTCTGGCCGGTCCAGCGGCAGACGAGGCCATGTGTGCAGGTAAGAGGAGCTAGGAAGGAATGAAAGGAGGGAGGGGAGGGATGCAGCCCTGACCAGCCCACCCGAGACCCCTTCAGAGCCCACCATAGACAGTCTCAGATGGGCTGTGCAGCATCTATATTGGGCCCTGCAGGGTCACTCAAGTGGGTCCTGTGTCCAGCGCGTCACTAAGCCCTGCGTCCAGCACATCACTAAGCCATGCGTCCAGCGCGTCACTAAGCTCTGCCTCCAGCGGCGTGGGGGGGGTGGGGGCCCGGCCTAAAGCCGTGTAAGGGGCCCCAAAATTTCTGATGGCTGCCCTGCTTGTAGTTCTCAATGCAGTACAAGTGTGGTGACACACCTGTAGTCCATTCATTCTTCCTCCTGTCCAGTAACTGAAAGTCTTGATATGGACAGGGATGGGAGGAAGAGTCTGCAGGAGCCAGAGCATTGAACCCACAATCCACTTCATGGAGCATGGTGCATTCACATCTGCTGGGACCCCTTGAATGCACGAGCTGTTTTATTAAAAAAAGGTGAACTAACCCTTTTAAACAGAAATCCACCAGCAGCACTGGACATCGGAGCTATACGTTTGTGGGGATGATGGTGAGGAGGTCAGCTAAAGCTATTTTTTTATTTTTAAAGGAGAATTATGAGGTGAGTGATTTCCACTCCTCCTCATAGTCAGAGCCGACCTGTGACAAAGAAGCTATCACAGGTTGGCTCTATAGATCGGAAAGTGAATGAACACATACCGTCGCTCGCCCATTCCCGATCATCTCCCTGCAGAGAGTGGTGACTGTAAGTGACCGCTGACCCCAAGGATTCCCCGATCCTCCAGCGCTGACTGGATGAACGGACGACTGAGGGAGCAGGCACAGCTGGCTCTGCCTCTAGATAGGCACAGCCACCTGTCACTCATGCAGCTGGGTGGATCCAGACAGTAATGTTGGGATCCGTCCCGGCTGCAGCGCTCTCAGTATATAGTGAGCGATAGCCCGCTAAATACTGAGCTTTGGATCACGGAAGGAGGTTAGTATATGTCCTCTCCTGACCCTTAAGAGAACTATGGGATAAGAAGGTTACCCCATAGTTCTCTTTAAATCAGATGTTTCATTATAAATGTAAGGTTCCCTTATCTTATCTCATGCCACAAATAAAAAACACTGTCATGTTTTCTTTTCGCTGCCTGTTGTCTGGCAGGGAGAGTTTACTTCACTCTCATTCCCAGAGACACAGCAGGCTGTAAAGAGGAGATCTTTCCAAAGTAAGAGAATGTCCCCTCTAAGACAGTTGTGACAGTAACAGGGTTTCCTATTGGAAGATCTTCCTTTACCTCCTGTTCCTGTGATACCTCATAAGTGTTGGATTTCCCATCACTTTCTGTATCATAAACTAGGGATGCACCAATACTGTTTTTTCGGTATCGAGTACAAGTACCGATATTTTTCTTTCGGTACTCGCAGATACCGATACCGGAAATTCAGTTACGGAAGCCGTGCGGCGTGTAATGACTCCCCGCCCAGCTTCCTTATTAGCTGGGAAGCCAGCTCCATGCTCCCTCATCACCAGGTGACGAGAAAGCATGGAGCCGGTGTTCTATCGAAAGCTTCAACTCATCGAGATTTCCAACTACTGTATTTCACTATCCACAATACTTGTCGAGTTCTCCAATAGGTGTACTGCTTATTATTGTTCAAATGCAGCTGTACAGACCACCTCCTGTCTTCCTGTTTTGCAGTAGACATGTGCACCAGCAAAAAATGTGTTTTGTTTCGTTTTGATTCAGATCTTGCGTTATTTCGTTTTTCGGGATTCGGGTCCGAAAGTCAATTTGTTTCGGAATTCGGATTTGGACAAAATTCGTTAGCAGTAGTCTGTAGGAAAAAAAAATTCAAGTTCATTTCGTTGCCGTTTTGTTTCGTTTGCGGTTCGTTGCAGCAAAGTGACATTTAAGAGGGAAAAAAGGGTTGTTATTTTTCTCAAATGTCACTTTGCTGCAACTAAACTTTGTCCAACAAATGAAATTTTCGTACAGACTATCGCTAAAGAATTTCGGAATTGGAAATTCGGATTTGTTTGCACTCGTTATATCTGTAATTCAGAATTCGGATGCATCTGAATTTACTAAATTACGTCTGAATTTCGATAAGGAACGAAACGATTCGCACAAGTCTATTTTGCAGTATAACGCCATCTCATCGAAATCTCCAACTTGCAAGTAACCATAAGTGAGGTAGTTGGAGATTTCGAAGAGTTGGAGCTTTCGATAGAACACCCAGCTTGACTCGCCGCCCGGCTTCCTCATTGGTCAGCTTCTCGACCAATTAGAAAGCCGGGCAGCGTGTAATGACTCGCCACCCTGGTAATGGGGGAGCATAGAGCTGGCTTCCCGACCAATCAGGAAGCTGGGCAGCGTGTAATGACTCGCCACCCGGCTTCCTGACACCGGAAGTTCCAGTATCGGGAGCATTTGGGCAAGTGTGAGTACTCGCCCAAATACTCAATATCAGCACTGATAGCGATATTAGTATCGGTATGGGTGCATCCATACCAGAAACATTGGTCACCAGAAATAATAGGGTGCCTGTACACAGGGGAGATTCTTCCAGCTTCTGCCATCCTTGGGTGATGTCACTGGGTCTTTTAATGGGATGCTAGAATAGCTGAGGATTCCCAAATCTGGGGAGAGTACACTAGCACTCTGCTAGTTTGGGATCCCCAGCTTTCCTAGGGTCCTACGTAAAGGCCCAGTGCCCAGTTACATCACCCTTGCCTAGGTAAATGTGAGAGAAGGCAGGGTGTACGGTGAGTATTTTTTTTTATTTTCTAAATTTTCCACTGTTTTATTTATTGCTTTAGTGTTTGCAATTCAGGGCCTAATGGAATACAACATAAGCAGGCCTTTTTAGTATTTTTGCCTTCATAAAGACAGATTTTGTCTATTCTTACTATGGACCTCTTTGCTCTATAACAGTCTCCACTCTTCTGGGACAAATTTGCACAAACTTTTGGCACGTGTCTGCGGGAATTTATGCCAATTCAGCTAAAATAGCATTGATGAGGTCAGGCATTGATATTGGACCAAAAGTCCTGGCTCGCAATCAGCGTTCAAATTCATCCCACAGGTGTTCATTAAGATTGAGGTCAGATGCTATGCAGACTATTTGAACTTGAAGTTATTTTAAAACCTGAACCGATGTACCTACCTGTGGTGGTATCTACATTTGACAGAAGTCAGAAAATAATTTTACCTTAATTTTGTGAAAAGCCTAAAAATGATGGGGAAAGGACTTTTCATGCCTAGTCATCTGCTAATGCTTTTAGTGGCCCCAGTAAGGGCCTTCAATCATCAAAAAGCTCAGCCGTTAAATGGATAAGAGATGCCAATACTTTTGTTTATAAAGAACAGGGAAGCTGATTCCCATCTTCATTTTAGACTCACCAGTTCCTTGGCAATGCCATGGGCCGAAATAGTAATTGCATCAGTAGAACAAATCTGCAGGGCTGCTAATAAAGACACCTTCATTAAGGAGTAGAGGTTCATTCTCATCAAGTCTTCTGCAGGAAAGTTCTCCAAAGAATTGTCCTGCTTTAGGTATGAGTTCTTGCTTATTGTCTAATGTTGCTGTCCTGGAAAATGTTAGGGAAATTCCCCATTAGTCTTACTAGTAATGGTATTTCCAAGAATCTTCCAGGTCAACATTTCTAGTTCCCAAATAAAAAGTAAATGGGGAGTGCTGTGAAGCATATTTTAAAACACATGAAGATTGCATCCCATACTTAGGGATCCTATAATGTATGTGAACGTTATAACAGTACTGTATTATAAGCAGCTGTTGAATTTAGAGAGATGTTATAAATTTATGGATGGCCCATCTATACATGAAGCTTGCCCACAGTTACTAGATGGCATGCATCCCTACTATGTTAGTACACAACATGAATCCTGGCTCACTCCATCACCTCTTAACTTTACTATTGCACATTGGAGGGAGTATAGTCAAAGTTTAATATTATGAAGAAGCTCTACTTCCCTTCTTGCGGATCAATGCTGGAATTAGTTTCCAAGGAAGTATACATTTCGCACTAGCAATGATTGACGAGAAGGGAAGTAAATCTTCATATGGAACAAACAGAACAAAAAAGTAAAATAAAAATGTGACTACACACATAATGATAAAATACACCAAAAAAACGAGAAAAAAACACAAATTAAAAGTACAATAAATGAAACAAACTATATCCCCCTAAAAAACACAATAAATAGAGGGGGAAAAAATATTTGTTTACAAACAGATTTTACTATCTCAGTATTTGAAATTAGGAGTTTCTGATGCAGTGAAATGTCAAATGCTCAAAGTACTGTGCCGAAATATAACACCAAGATGCCAGTGCCAAGAACCTTTGAGCCAATACAAGCATCCATGTTTATGCCATAGTTATGTTAAAGGATATTTGTCAGTTGGAGCTTCTGGTTTCCATCTCATTCATTTGGGCAACCATTACTAAAAATATAATATTCTGGCCACTACGTGTTTAATATGTATATTGGTATCCAGTGTATACTATAGTATTAGTATCCTGTTTTTGTTATTTATATGTTGTTATTTCCATCAGATACCCAGGCAAGCAGCCAAATACTCAACTAAAATACATACAGTATATATGAATTTCCACTAGACCTGCCATCTTACCGTAAGAGGCAACTATTAAAAGTGAAAAATAATGAAAACAAGGGGCAAAAGGCAAAATTAATGTCATATGTTTTCTAGACCCTTCTGCAAGTGCTACAGTGGCAAGACTGGCCAGATCTACAATGTCACACATCATGCTGAGGGTATATTTGGAAACAAACAATGCAAAGGTAAGATCGCCCACCAGCCCAGTCAAGGGAGGCTGACTTTGTCCGAACATTTGGAAGGTACACAAGCTCCTTGAGCCAAATCCATATAAGTTTATGGCATAAAGTAGGATTTTACAACATTTTTTTCAGTCACTGTACCCTTTAAAGGTATGTAACATCTTGAGGCACACCAGTCTAAAGGCTTCTCCCCCAAAATCTATACCAACTGCTTATCCTATATAGGGTTCTGGTATGAATTTTAAGGGGGGACTCTGTTATAAAAAAAACTATGTGGAGTTACCCCATTCACATCAAAGGGGGTTTCACACCAGAAGCCCCCCTTCCCATCAGCATCCCCCTTTACATCAGAAGCCCCCTTTCACATCAGAATCCTCAGTACTCCCTTTACAACAGAGTCCTATCTTATAATCCTCACCATAGTGTGGCTAAGGCAGCATGGCAGAGGGTGTGAGGTGGAGCAGGTCTGGAAGGTCCTGGATGCAGCCCACCCTAAATTAGCGCCATTTCCATAGTGCTGGCGGCTGGCTCACCTGCATCATATCACTCTAGAAGTTTGGAAACATACTTATTCTCAATGCAGTGACACAATTTCACCCAGCCCTGTAAATATGTGCTTCTTCACAACTCTCGCAGAGCCTACCATCTGAACTACATACAACTCAATGAAAAAACAAAGACGGACGCACTCCACGGATCTTCATACAAATCTCAAATCTTTATTGCAGAAAGTGATAACACACTGTATACCATCCCTCCATGCGTGCCTAATTTCTCACGTGTTTCACCTTCTCAGCTGCTTAAGATTTGAGATCGGGATGAAGATGGAGTGCGACCATCTTTATTTTTTTCATATGGCTCTGGTAGCAGTGAGCCTGCTTGGTCTGTGCCCGGGACTGGATTGTGTTGTTTGTAAATTACCGAATTTGGAGCAGTGTTTTTCTATGAAGCCTACATACGACTCAATGTTTGAACTTCCCACAATGTAACATAATCATTGCTTACAGGAAGCAGTGCTGTCTTGAGAAATTGAGATTGCATCACATCAAGCTGCAGGGAAAGAGAAGCAAAGCACACTGGAATCCATGAAAGTGATGGGCAGACAAAAGGCAGCACTCACTAGATAACATTGATTTTTTTTTTGCATTATCAAAAACAGCTATAGTATGTATTCCTATTACAATGATGATGTCATACCAGGGACTTTACAACTCCTTTGAGAATATAGTAAGCATACTTTGCATTACACTTGACTCTGGTGTCTGATTCTTTGATCCACCACTTGCTTAAACCATATTTGGGCCATATTGCCAGCAGATGGTGAATAGATGTTAGGGTCTATTTACACCTGTGCTCTGTGTCTGACACTTGTACGTTAACATTTGTTATGTCACCTGTTAGTGTGCGTTGTGTTAAGGCAGCCCATTCATTTGAATAAGTTGCCTAATACACCAAATAGGTGTGCACCACAATACATAGTAGTGTGTTACATTGTTGTGTGCTGCAATGCAGGTGCGTTGGAGTGCCATTCATTATGAATGCATGGGGGCAAATTAACACAATGCAGGAATGTGAGTCTAGCCTTATGGGAGGAGGAAAGAGAAACTGCTCAGCATTGGACAGACTTTTTCGGCATGGGCCTGCAGAGGGCCTGACAAATGGCTGCCAGCAATTGTTACTACAACAGTATGGCTTACAAGCCAAATAAAGCACATGGACATGTTATTGGCAAAAAGGGTGTACGTAAGTCCCTAAGGAAAGCAGTTCTGCAAGCACAGCTACCTAAAATGTAACCCAACTGAGATCCTTTTTAGGATTTATTAATGATTGCAGTCTATTTGTGACTGTGCAAACTTGGCAGTTGTGCTATAACCATTAAATCACTAGCTCCAGTAAGGCCACAAATGGGAATGGAATGAACAATGCCATAAGGCATTTAAGGAAGCTAAGAGAGTTCACGTTTGACAATATTCTTGTGTATTTCAGTCCATCTCTGCCAGTGAAATTAACGGAAGGGGGTTTCTCTATGAAGTTGAAGTCGTGAAATCCAATGTACTTCCAGAAAGAAGTGAAAGGTCAATAGCATTGGCCTAGTGCAACTGCACCCAAATAGACAAGGAAGCTCTTTAAGTGCCTAGTGCAAGTATGCCCAGATAGATAAAGAAGTCCTAGCCTGGAATCGAGGGGAGGGTGTAAAGATGTAATCAATGGAAACTGAAAATCAACCATTAGATGAAATACTGCACCCAAAGATAGACATTTCTGCAGTAACTGTTACTTGAATGCACCAAAGCATTATTTCTTGCTGGCTATGAATATGATATTGAGTACAAACACACAGTGCCACATGCAAATCATATGGCCTCCAATCTTTCTTTACCAGATGAAAACACATCTGTGTGGACTTCTGACTATATCAATATACTTATACAGCAGATTGAGTGCCTCTCTCTGACTTGTCATAGAAATTGAGAGAGAAACCAAAAGGGCTCCTACTAATGCAGGTTTATAAGGCAATGATCAAGGGTTAGAAGAATACTAACAGCCCTGCACTTGTCCCAAACTACTAAAAAACTAGCCGTACATGAGAGATGCATCATGAGCGGAGTTTGTTATAATGCCTAGAAACTTACAACCTTGAGTACTTGAGGAACTATGCAAATGAACATTTAGGAATTATAAAAATTAAGTCACTTGCATACAGTTTTGTTTGGTTGCCAGAAATTGATCAACAAATAGAAACTATTGGCAAATATGTGTCATGGATTTTCTACCAGGTACAGCCCATTTCTTATCCATCCTCATTCATCTGTACGAATGGCCATCTACTCTTTGGCATTGTAGAAATGGAAATTATGTTCTTCTTCTTCATGCAGGTTTTCTGCATGAAGTCTCCTAGTATTTCTTCCACTATTGAAAAACTGGAGGACTTTGTTTGCATGAGCTGTAATACCTGAATAAGTTGCCAGTTCATTTTGATGACTCTCAGTTGTTTATAAAGTGCAGTGGTATGAAGCATATAAGAACAAACCCATACCATCCTGCAACTAATGGCCTGGCCAAAAGATTTATACAGCTATAAAACAAGCTCTTACATCCATGGCACAATGGATTACTGTAGCACAAACTATTAACATTTTTGCTCTCCTATCATAATTCAGTTCATGCCAATACGAGTTGCTTACCTTCAATGCTATTTATGGGTTGCAACATCTGATCAGGTTTAGACTTGCTTAAACCAGATTTGAGCTTTCTTGCCATCAGTCGCCAAATAAATGTTATTCGAATGAGGAACTTAGCATTGGGCTAACCCTTTAGGACTACAGAGGGTCTATATGGCTGCCAGCAATTGTTACTGAGTAGGAAGTTCCATGCAGATATCCAGTAAAAGTAGCAGACAACGTATTTTGGCATTTTCACATTCACCAATTGCACTGGAGTAAATGCTTAGAAAAATCAAGTTGAAAGCTCCAATAAACCTCAACTCTCCACAAAGTTACTGTCTGAACCACCACCTGCAGTTTCCCCTGTATAGGCAACAACTGCAGGTCCAGGCAACAAGGACAGAGCATTGCAAAAGTGAATTTCGGAGATTGGTGGAACTGATCAACTGTCTTCTCCACCGGTCAAAAGCAATATCTACAGATGCTGACCACAACGAGAGCATAGAATGCCTGATAGACTTAGCTTGTGACAAGGCTGCTAATTTTGTATGTTAGAAGTGTAAATGTCGAAAGAGAAGGATAACTGTTGAATGCTGATTAAAGAAATGTTGATCTGAATCTATTGTTGATGGTTTTAGAACTAGAGTTCTTTTTTTGGTTTCTGTTGAATCTGCTGAGGCTTAGTTGTTGCTATATCAGATGTCCCTTGCATTGTATACACTGTGTTGTACATTATAGTCCTGACCCCTGTGTTGTATACGCTATGTTGCACATTATACTCTAGACCCCTACACTGTGTACTCAATGTTGTACATTATAGTTCTGACCCATGCACTGTTTATAGGCTATATGGTACATTATACTCCTGACCCCTGCACTTTATACACTATGTTGTACATTATACTCCTGACTATCACTAACAATAAGGGTATATCAGGGAGCATGGTTTATATTTTTCATAGGGAGTTTTGCCACCCTCCTCCAGATATATCAGCAGATAAAAAGAACATGTGTATGTAACTTTAAAGTGGAATTTTGGCAAAATAAAAAAGATATTTGCAATACAAACTGTCCTTAGCATTAGCACAGCAATTTCTGTATTTCTAAATCCCCCTGTAAGCAGGGCTGGATTTACTCTCTCTGCTTGCATCTTTTGCATGTACCATTGAGGCCTTTAATCGCTGTGGAGCTGCAGGTGATACACATGGATTTATTTGATAGGCAACCGCTTGCTTACTGACAGCTTGTCGGTCTGCTGGGTGGATCTCATTGAATCTCTATCACTTTGGCGGTTATTGGGGGGGCTTTGGAGCTGCATGTGGGGATGCTGATGTTTCTGTGCAGTTTTGGAGCGGGGACTGGAGGGGCGGCACTGTCTGGTGGGAGCCCCTCTCGCTGACAGTGCTGTACCTGTGGCGTTGAGATCTTTAATCACCACAGAGGTGGTGGAGATTTGTGGGAATCTATTTAACCACTTGATGACCAGGGTGTGGTCCTGTCCAGGCCTTTTTTTTTTCAAATTGTTTATTTATGAAAGATTTATATATATTTTTACATTAAAGACAAGATATACATACATACATATATAAGTTTTGATCAGTAAGCAGTCTATAAGAGATTCAGGTGATATTAGGTAAAGAAAGGCGAATAATGCAATTCCATCTTGAGTTACAGCCTTATGTATCATTATAGTTATGTAATTCCGTTATACCCAACATGTCTTTGGTTTCAGCTGGAAATAATTCACATTCTACACATCTCCTAGACCAGTGGTGGCGAACCTTGGCACTCCAGCGGTTTTGGAACTACAAGTCCCATGAGGCATTGCAAGGCTCTGACAGCCACAGACATAACTCCCAGAGGCAGATGCATGTTGGGATTTGTAGTTTTGGCACAGCTGGAGTGCCAAGGTTCGCCATAACTGTCCTAGACTGTCACTTGCCTATTGAGCATTACTTAACTTAACTAAGAAAGAAGAGGAGAAGAAAAGAAAGGGAAAGAAGAGATATGAGGTAGAAAAAAAGCAATCTTCCAGGGCATTCATCCATACAGATGGACAAAAAAACTGAAGGTTCTGGAGAAGAGTCAAGCTTGTGCAGCCTGTACAGTCGCCATGCAGGTAGTTTGCCTTGAGTAAAAATAATGTGATTTCAGCATGACCGCAAGAGCTCAGTGGATCATAACATCAAGTTTACGGGGGAAGATATGCAAAACAGCAAACTGGCTTTTTTTTTTTACTGTTTGGTAACAGTAGAAGAGGGAAGGAGGCTGGAAATAGAGGTCTACGGAAAACCAACAAACACAGACCAGTATCTGCTATTTGACTGCCACCACCCCCTAGTTCACAAACTGAGAGTCATCAGGGCTCTAGACCACCGGGCAGAGAAAATACCCACCAGCACAGAGTCCAAGGCGAAGGAAGTCAAACACCTCAGAGGGGCCTTTAAAACTTGCGGATATCCAGACTGGAGCTCTGTCAAAACAGAAAGAAGAAGAGGAAAGAACACCAAGACTACCAGTGAGGGTGAAGTGCATGACTAACAAAATAATTTGGTCATTCCATGTAGTACGGTGTCTGAAAAACTCAGAAGGATTTTTAATAAACATCACATCCCTGTTTGCTTTAAACCCAGCAATACACTGAGGCAACAACTGGTTCACCCAAAAGACCCAACGCCAAAACACAAGATGAACAACATTGTGTATGCAGTCCAGTGCAGTGAGGAGTGCTCAGTATTGTATGTCAGTGAAACAAAACAGCAGTTACACCACATAAAGCACAGCATAGAAGAGCCAAACCCTCTGGTCAGGATTCAGCAGTGTACCTACATCTAAAGAAAAAAGATCACTCCTTTGAAGACAGTCACGTACGCATCCTAGACAGGGAGGAGGACTGGTTTAAAAGAGGCCGTTTATGGAATAATGGAGAAGCCAAGCTTCAATAGAGGCGGGGTTTGGGGGGACGGGGGTTTGAGACATCTATTGTCTGCCACATACAATGCCATACTATGCTGTATTAACACCTATGTCTGGGTGAGTTAATAACACTTGCTAGCTCAAATGCAATGCAATCAACAACCTTATCTCAGTGAGGTCTCTGACCCCATTCTGGTTATGTTTAGCAGATTATGTGGATTGGAGCAACATTCACAATATTTATTTCCAGATAATTTTTTTACAAGTCATTTTAAATTAAGGAAGCTAGTCGGGTGACCAGCTAAACGTCTTTAGGAGAAATACAGCAAGTCCAGTTGCCTTGATTTATTTATTTTTTTACAGATAATTGATTAAAGTGTTTGTTTACCAATGGCAGAAGTCTGTCAATCAAAATAGGAGAGTTGGGAGCTTTGGTGCATTAAGAGCACTATGATTTCATTGGTATTGCTGAAACTTGGCTTTGTTCTTCACTTTATGGGCTGTTAATATTCCTGGCTATGCTGTCTTTCGGGTGAGAGAGTAAAATGAAAAGGTGGCAGTGTCTGTCTCTATGTGAGAAGTGAATGTGAAAGGGGACCTTGTTAATGGAGATTCTGATAGGAACTTTATAGGTGGAGTTACATATGGGTGTGCATACTGAGAAGGTAGGTACTGGAGTTTGTTACAGGCCAGCCAATGTTATTGAACAGGAAGAGATTCAGCTCCTTACACGGATAGGAAGGGATTCAAGTTATGGGACAGTCATAATAATGGGAGGTTTTAACTACTAACCTCTTAGATTGTAAGCCCTCAGCGGCAGGGCCCTCCTTAACCATCTTGTCTTGAATTGTATTGTAATTGTAATGTCTTCCTTATATTGTAAAGCGCTGCACAAACTGTTGGCGCTATATATATTTTGTATAATAATACCCTGACATTGACAGTCATAATGGCACTGCAGGAACAGTAAAAAGGCAGACATTTATAAACTTATTGCAAGACAATTTTATAGTACAGTATAGAAACTTCAACTAGAAATTATGTTCTGCTGGATCTGTTCATCTCAAAAATGCAGACCAAATTTAAGAGATAATGCCTCCCCAAAATGAACTGTGTGCCTCCCTACAAATCTTTAATCGAACACTTCTATTATTTACTCCATAATAAGACAAACCCTCTAGTGAGTGGCTGGTGCTAGTTTTGTGGTGTGGTGTGGTGCTTTGCACCTATAGAATGGACAAATAGCAGCTCTTTCATTATATTGAACATAAGCTGTATCCTTGAAGAACCTCTTTTTTAATGGATGGATGCACAGAAATGTTGTATAGCATATCTCACTCTCACTCTCTTACCTGGTGAAACAATATGTACATTTCTTACTGCTTACCGTGCATTAAATAAAAGGTTTAACTTTTCCTTGCAAAGTTACTGTGCAGTTCTAATTGGTGGAACCAACTACTATTCTACCTGGCCTGAATTCAGTCTGTAAGGAAATAAATGGTACAGAGCTATTGTTGACCTTGGAGAGTAATAGGATCTGTATCACTGTAAGGAAGATCAGCACAACCTTAGGGATAATCTTCCTAAAGAGCTGCACTCATAAGAGGGGGGAGAGATGGTACAAGCACACAGTCCATAGTGAAAGGATAATTACAAAAAATGGGACCTAATAGAGGTAAAAAATATCTAGAGAAACTGACTTTAAAAAACAATTACACATGTAAAACAAGATCTGCTGTAAATCTGTCAAGAAGACAGTTTACATATGCGCAGTATATGTCGGGTACATGTTCCCTTTTTGAGTCAGTGATAACATTCATACTAAGTAGTGAGTTATGTATTTTTGCAATATTTTATATTCCCTACTCCAGTGTCTCCATTTCCAGTACAATGTTATAGCTTTTACAATATTGGCTTTGTGTTGGGTCAGTGGAAAAACACTTATACTCTGGTTGATGAGGGACTTTCTAAAAAATGTGAGAAAGTTTTTATTTAGTTATAAAAGTCCTGCAGAAAACTATACTCCTAGTATTCTGCCATGTTGTGTAAAATTATGTGAAATTCAATTGAGCAGATTCTATGGTAAAAATGCTTGTTAAATTATTACACAAAGATATGCTCAAATGTACTTTTTAACAGACACATCAGCTGTAATTGCCCTAAATATGAAATGTGACTGGAAAATGATTACATGCACTGCACTTGACCATCCAGAGCCTCCTTGAGTCTGAAAAAAAAAAGTTTGTGTTTTTTACTTAAAAAACTAAAATTAACTTCCTGTTAAACCATAGTTAAACATAACCCCAATTAAATCCTCCTTCCCTTCTCTGTTTAGCTATTATTTTTTTCTGTTTGTTTATTCTGTTGATTTTTTATTTATTTCATTCTTACATTTAAACCTTTTTTCATTTTTGTTTGTTTTGTTGCATATTAATAATTAAAAATAATAATAATTTGCCTATAGCTTCATCATGCTTTGTTGCAGAAACTGAATTATAGTGTCATTATAAATGGAATGAATCACAGAATAAATTTTGCTCTCTTTTTATACAGTAAAAATAGTTGTTTTGAAACTAACATTGGTCAAACTAGAACATTATTGTTCTATTGTATCCTTTAGATTGCAAAGCAAATACATTATTTTTTGATAAGACAATATTATCAAAAGAAATCCTTGTGTGTCCTGGAAAAGCAGTATATCTATTAGTTTGGCATACGTAATTACAAAGTTATTGCTGTATCAGTGGGCCCTTAGCTAAAATGTAATAATTGCTGAAATGGTTAAATTCCTATTCTGGAAAATCCACAAATTCGTGGCACAGTGGTTGTAGTTTTATCTTTGTTTCTCCTACATCTCCAATAATATTTTGCAAACTTTGAGAGGTACTTTAAAAAATATTAAATTTGCAAGAAAGCATGTCATCTGAAATAAAATATGTATCCATGGCTATTTCTGCCATGCTATTTTAGGTATGTTGCAGCAAATTAACCTTTGGTTTGCCCAGCCTGTTTTCTTGACAGAGTTTGCAATCACTTATAAGTTGTCCTTGGACATATCAGGCCAATGTATGATCATTCTGGGAGTGAATATCACTGGCAATTGAGAGTGTATGTTGCAGTGGCCAAAAGCTCTGAAATTATTATTTATTTTTAACGTTGGCCTGTCATATTGACAACTTTTAGAAAAAACATTTCCCAGATCTGTAACAGCTCATGACTAATTGGTTCTGTCGGTTTTATTGATTAAACAATTCCCCAATCCAGATGTCCTCGCTATTTTCAATGGTTTTTGTGTCATCTTTCTGGAAAGTGTGCCTATAGTAGCCAAAAACGTTAGTGGAAAACCACCAACATAATAAAAATATGTTGGCAGTTATACCATCTTTGTACTGTTTTGTTTTATACTGTAGGTCGTATGTTTGCAGGCTGAGTACGTTAAGCTGAAACATACAATGACTGGCCCTTCTGGTGTATCAGAAGTCTTGATCAGTCATTAGTAATTCAAGTTCACCAACTTTTGCTTGGAAAAGCTCCCCGCTCTCTTTCCTGAACTACTTTGCGCTGGTCCCGGGTCCCCCAGAAGAGCGGGGAACCCCGAAAACCACAGTGGGGATAGAGGCATTTGGAGGTGGGGGTGGACCATGGGGCTATATCTATACATATTGTATAGCTCTCTCATGCATTTTTGCAGCCCTCCAACAGTTAAATCTATTTTAATGAGACCCCTGGCTGCTTTGTATTTCCTTACACAGTTTTGCAGCTGAAACCTCTGGAAAGAACCCGTTTTAGATATAAAATATTGTAAGCTGGGATTTGTTTTATATTTATTTTACATATTGGGCGTGTGTTCACGTGACCAC
The DNA here is from genome assembly GCF_000935625.1 of Nanorana parkeri. NCBI lineage: Eukaryota > Metazoa > Chordata > Amphibia > Anura > Dicroglossidae > Nanorana > Nanorana parkeri. The sequence continues at coordinate 235,748 of NW_017306773.1, read as the reverse complement.
CTGCCAGGCTCCCTGCTTCTTAGTTTGCCATGGCGCCCTGTGCGGCCGCACGGCTCGCACACCCCTAAGGCCGGCCCTGGCTACACCCCTGCTGGAGGAGGACGTAAGGGACAGTTGAAGAGATGGGAATCCAGGATGCATCAGGTCTGTGTATGTGCATGCATCAGGAGGAGTATTTTTTATGTCTCCTACAGCTCAAGCTCTCTAGCAGGAACACTGTGCCTGGTTTTATTTCTGTAACAGGAATTCAGCTGCTTCACTGTTTTGTACTTTGTGTAAAATCATCCGTGCTCATTAAAATATCACTGTAACTTTGTCTTCTTGTGTGTTTATTTTCCAATGGTCCTTCTCTTTACCATGAATTGATGTCAAGACATGAGGTGATAGGAAATCTCTCCAGTTGGAGACACAACGGCAACAAAACATTTTCAGGAAACAGGAAAGGCTTAAACCGCTGTTAAAGGAGAACTATGAGGTGAGTTCTAGCCGACCTGTGACAATGAGACTGTCACAGGTCGGCTCAGTAGATCGGGAGGTGAGCTAACACATACCTGCGTTCGCTCACCTCTCGATCCTGTCACAGCTCTCTGCCGTGACAGGGGAGGGGCTGGATTCTCCCCTCCGCGCTCCGATCCGCCAACGCTGACTGGGGGAGGGGGCGGGTACAGCTGGCTCTGCCTCTAGATAGGCAGAGCCAGCTGTCACTCACGCAGCTGGGCGGATCCAGACATAATTGTCAGGATCCGCTTCAGCTGCGGCGTCTCAGTATACCACGAGCAGTAGCTGGCGGTATACTGAGCCTAGGGTGACGGGAGGACGTTAGTTTGTGTCCTCCCGTTACCCTAAGGAAAACTATGGGGAAAAGCCTTAACCCCATAGTTCTCCTTTAAGTTATAATTATTCTCTGTCTTTCTGTCCTGGTGACAACTGTTCTCTTCATTTCTTGGGATACTGTCTTAACAACGAGGTTACGGACAACAATAAATACTTGATGGAAATATTTACACTTCTATATAAAAAAAAATTTGGCTAAAGTTGGGCATTATTCAGTGGTCAGTGTAAATTGCCAGCCGCTAAAATCCCCTTGTAGAGTTGTGCTTAGTAAAAAAAGGTCCTTTTAAATTCAATTTAATTTAAATAAAAGCTCCTTTTTGGAAATGTACAAATATAACACTATACTATAGAGCAGGAGGAGGCAAACCTCAGCCCTCCAGCTGTGATGCAACTACAAATCCCATTTTGCATCTGTCTTGTGAAGTCATGCTTGTGACTGTCAGAGTCTCTCGTAATGTTTAAAGCTGGCCATACACTGCTCTTTTTTTCATTCAACCCATGGGCTGAATGAAAAAAATAGAGCTGATTCCTCCATCAACGCTACGAGAGCATTGCTCGAGCAATCCCCGTTGTTTTCTTTGTATTCTGAAAGTGGCCGCTGGCAGCTCATTGGATGCAGGCTCTATTCTTACAAAGATTTTCCAGCTGGCTTCTTTGAGTAGCTAATTGAGGGATGCCGGCTGAAAGGGTGCTGACAACGGAACCCACTGGGCGAATTTCACACAGTGTATGGCTACCTTAAGTTTGGCTACCCCTGCTACAGAGGTATAGATAAAAGGGAGGTCTTCAGCTGGCCTGGGCCCTTGGAAATTAGGTGGATGTTGAAAGGAGATAATTTGTCCTGGAGGAGTGGTGTTCCAAGCAACCATTAAATAAATTGATAGGAATTTGGAGTATGTTGGGTGAAGATAAACTACATGCAATAGGATCACTTGAAAATCATGAACTTCGGATCAATGTCAGGAATTATTTTAGCAACGGAAGATATCTAATATTGAGGGGCACTACATGCTTTGGCTCCTCCATTGCTCTCTGCATCCGCCTAAATGAGAGTCCACATCAAGTGAACTTGATGATCAGTTAATAAAACGTCCTGAGGGTCTCCTGATGAAACAGGCCTGTCCTCTGAAACACATAGAATCATCCTCATCTCACTGGAATCTCCAGCACTTGTTGTAAAACAATATCCAGTTATGTTTAGAATGTGTATTACAATGATTATGATAATGAGTTTGATGTTAACCAATATTGTATAGTTGGTCCAATGTTAGAATGAGAGTAGTTACCCAATTCTATGCAGGAAGTGGATATATATCACAGAAATATGAACAATAATTTTAAAAATATGTTTATGGGTGCACAACAAATTCAATTGACATTTTAGAAGTGATTGTGTGGTACCATTAAAGTCTGGCAAGTTGATATGCTTTTGTAGAATTAGGCACAGGATCCAAGTTGTCTTTATTCAGCACAGCATGGTTAGTGTGTTATTTCCTTCTGCATGTACAATATTCTATTACAGTGCTAATGGATTTGGGATAATATTGTTGAACAACTTTGACACATAGGTTTAGATGTATTGAAAAGTAAGTGCCAAGTGTGTTGATCATGAGTATCACACCCCTAAATATATGAATAAAATAAGCAAAGGACCACATGGGGCACAAATATCCAGGGGGTGTTTTTGTGGGGCTTTCAATTGATACTCATAAAAAAGATATACTGACAATAAAATACATACAAATTATTTATTTTATTAATTTCCATTAAAAACCAAACTATAACAAAAAGTGCAGAATAAAATACAATACATAAATACAATCTGAAAGCACAGATGTGCTTTTCAAGCAGTACGAACCCGCCCAGAACCTTAACTATATCAAGATAATTTGTCCACGGTATTCTTTGTATATAAATGATGGTTAGAAATATTTTTCTCTTGATTGGCTGATATATGTTTGCTAACATATTCAAAATAAAGTAATGAACAAAGAATATATTTAAATACCAAAACTTGAAAGAAAATATCTTCAACATAATCACAACAAATAGCTTGAACCTACATATCGTATATGCTTCAAAATAACATAACCTGTGGGTGCCAGCTGGAAACCATACTGAACAGGATTCAATGGGGGGAAAAAAATCCCCCAACTCCCTTAGTGGGGACCGCAAGGGGAGTAAAGAAGTAATACTGGAGTGTCAGTCAGGGTAGATCTCAAATGAAAACCAGTATAAATCAGTCATTAGAAAATCCATCTAAAGATTTCAGAAATATCATTGATTAAAAATAATCATCAGACCGGAAAAGGGGACAACTGAGGAGGAAAGAGGGACAGAGGGATTTAGTTCTAAATGAGGGCCAGTTGGGAGGTATGATTGTGGCCTTTCACCCATGGGTGAACCAGCCCATATACCTAGTATGCTGTGTTGATATCTTTAAAGGCCATTTCCACCTTTGCGGAGGTATTTTTTTTAAAACATGCCAGCAATGTACACCTAGTGTACACGAAGCAGGCATATGCTGTTGCTGTATACAAACATAAATACTTACATTTTTTGTTAGCTTTCCTCTTCATCTCCTCATGGAAGTGGCTGCAATTGTGCTTTGCAAGTAATGTGTGTATAGTACAAGTAAGCTCTCCACTCCCCCACCCCCTATTCATTAGTATTCATAGTGACAACCCTGGACAGTGTATTGTGTGCAAAGTCCGAGTTGCTCTCTACTGATCATGTTACAATGAATAACTGGGAGGGAGGAGAGCTGTTTAGAGTCTACTTTACATCCAACCCCGGTGTCGGACTGAATTTCCTGTGGAGAAAATGTTGAATTTTTAGGACTTAAGCCTAATAAAAACTTCATAAAAAAATGAAGAAAGCCAGGAATGTGAGCCACGAAAATGTGCACATGTATACATCATCACTGCACCTCTCCATTACCGCAATAAAGTCTAATCACTTACAAAGGTGGAAATGGGCTTTAAGGTATATTGGGATGATATCTGTAAGGATCTTGTATCTACCCTCACCACTCGCCGCTTATGAGGCCAAATAAGTAGGTTATATGTTGGACTACAGTAGTATTTTGAAGGGAGATGGGGGTCCTAGGGGATCCCTCTGTGTCCTTACTTCAAGAACAACAATATATTTGCTGTTGTCCCACATTTCTGTTTATTGACCTGCTCTGATGCCATCTGTTTATGTACACTTAATTTTTTGTTGCATTTTGTCTGCTGCGCTAGCTCAAGTTTATTAAAATTAATACAAATTTTGTGAAAGGAAAATATTTGTATTTTTATAAAAAAAACAAAAACAAACAGTAGATTAACCAGATTGATTTGTGAACATAAATTAATTAATTATTTAACCCAAGTAATCCCAATGCAATTTGGATTTGAGTTTTTATAACCACTTTTTTAACCACTTCCCATCCGGCCATAATTAAACGGCCAGACAGGACACTCCTGAATGCAAGTGGGCATTGTAAAATGTCCTTTCTCCGCTTCCGCGGGAATCTGACTGCAATTTAAACAGCCGGCGATGACTGTTTATACAAGCGTTTGGGCGGTTATACAGCCGCTTGATCGCTTGTATGTTGAGCAGCTCTCTGAATGGAGATCGGAGAGAGGTCAGCACACATCCTCCTCCTGATCTCCCCTCCGATCTCTGAATGCGGAAGTTAGGTTCACAACCTGAGCCAGCACTACAGGAAGAGGCAGTCAGCTGCAAAGGGAAGTTCTCCCCAAGCATGAGAAGACATGAGGATTTAAAAGGAAGAGCAGCAAAGAGAAGGGAAACAACCACGGATTACAGTAAGGCGCACATTACAGTATTGGTTTATGTTTAAAAAAATCTGAGGGTTTAATGTCACTTTAAGTCTTGAACAAAATAAAAATGCTGCAACAAGTTCATAAGAATCTCTGCTGCTGATGTACTGCCGGCACTTCCTATCCACATGCACCCCACCCAAGGCTGCATGGCTTCTTCTCAGGGAGAGTTTGCTGAGGGCGAGAACACTGGACCCGGAATGGGTATTGTGTGTTGAAACAGCCAATTGTCTCTATGCGAAGCCCATATAATAGGGTGAGAAAGTTGGGGGTAAATTGGGAAACGGGAATACCTCCCAACTTTCTGAGATGAAAAAGAGGGACACAATTGTATTTAGGCAATAGACAAATCCCCAGTAATGTGTACCATTAAAGGAGTTGTAAAGTCCGAGCACATCCTCTCCTGTTATAACATCAGCACTGTAATAGGAATACATAGTAGAGTTGTTGGTAATCATACAATCAAAGCTTACTTGATAAAATCCCTTTGATGTAGTGAGCGCCGCCTTCCGTCTGCCCGTCACTTCCAACAACTTCCTGGATCCCCAGTGTGCTTTGCATCTCTTTCCCTGCTGCTTGATGTGAGCCAATCTCCATTTCTCAAGACTACATATCCCATCATGCATTGCTTTGAACAAGCAATGATGATGTTATATTGTTCAGACAGAATGCTCTGTGAGAGAGGTGACACAAGTAAGTGCATATTCACAGGGCTGAGTGAAATGGTGTCAGTGCATTGAGGAAGTACATGCTATGGGCATCTTCAATAAGTACGTTTAGAAACTTCTAGATGGATCTGGTTATTAGGAGAGGGATAGAAATGTAATATAAAAATATAGAACTGACCATAGATACTCTTTAAGAATTTATACGCCAAAACTGATTGGTTAAGCCCAGAACTAGTGTTTTTTCACCATTACTTTTCCTTTATGCCGGCTTTTCTAAATAACAGAAAAGATCATTAAGAGATAAGATGAAGGTTTTAGTGCAGAATAACACTTTTGATAGTTAAATAGCATTGATGTACCAAAACAGCCGGCTCGATGCTGATTGGCTGGGAAGTTGGCTTCCCAGCCAATCTGCATCGATCCGGCCAAACAGCATGGAGCCGGCTTCCAAACCAATCAGGAAGACAGGGGCAGGTTATGACCTGCCTCCCTGATTGGCGAAGCCGTCTCCATGCTGATTGGCTGGGAAGCCGGCTACCCGGCCAATCCGCATCGATCTGGCCAAACAGCATGGAGCCTGTCAATCAGGAAGCCACGGGCAGGTAATGACCTGCCTCCCTGATTGGCCGGGAAGCCGTCTCCATGCTGATTGGCTGGGAAGCCAGCTTCCTTGCCAATTAGCATCGAGCTGGCCAACCAGCAGGGAACCGGCTTCCTGGGTAATGACACACCGCCCAGCTTCCTGATTGCCCGGGAAGCCGGCTCCATGCTAGCGGAAGTACCCGTATCGCCGAGTACCGAAATATAAATATCAGTATTCATAACCGAAAAACTGGTATCAGTGCATCCCTATTAAATAGAATCTTTTCATAGATATCTGTACATCAGACCGGAAAAGGGGACAACTGAGGAGGAAAGAGGGACAGAGGGATTTAGTTCTAAATGAGGGCCAGTTGGGAGGTATGATTGTGGCCTTTCACCCATGGGTGAACCAGCCCATATACCTAGTATGCTGTGTTGATATCTTTAAAGGCCATTTCCACCTTTGCGGAGGTATTTTTTTTAAAACATGCCAGCAATGTACACCTAGTGTACACGAAGCAGGCATATGCTGTTGCTGTATACAAACATAAATACTTACATTTTTTGTTAGCTTTCCTCTTCATCTCCTCATGGAAGTGGCTGCAATTGTGCTTTGCAAGTAATGTGTGTATAGTACAAGTAAGCTCTCCACTCCCCCACCCCCTATTCATTAGTATTCATAGTGACAACCCTGGACAGTGTATTGTGTGCAAAGTCCGAGTTGCTCTCTACTGATCATGTTACAATGAATAACTGGGAGGGAGGAGAGCTGTTTAGAGTCTACTTTACATCCAACCCCGGTGTCGGACTGAATTTCCTGTGGAGAAAATGTTGAATTTTTAGGACTTAAGCCTAATAAAAACTTCATAAAAAAATGAAGAAAGCCAGGAATGTGAGCCACGAAAATGTGCACATGTATACATCATCACTGCACCTCTCCATTACCGCAATAAAGTCTAATCACTTACAAAGGTGGAAATGGGCTTTAAGGTATATTGGGATGATATCTGTAAGGATCTTGTATCTACCCTCACCACTCGCCGCTTATGAGGCCAAATAAGTAGGTTATATGTTGGACTACAGTAGTATTTTGAAGGGAGATGGGGGTCCTAGGGGATCCCTCTGTGTCCTTACTTCAAGAACAACAATATATTTGCTGTTGTCCCACATTTCTGTTTATTGACCTGCTCTGATGCCATCTGTTTATGTACACTTAATTTTTTGTTGCATTTTGTCTGCTGCGCTAGCTCAAGTTTATTAAAATTAATACAAATTTTGTGAAAGGAAAATATTTGTATTTTTATAAAAAAAACAAAAACAAACAGTAGATTAACCAGATTGATTTGTGAACATAAATTAATTAATTATTTAACCCAAGTAATCCCAATGCAATTTGGATTTGAGTTTTTATAACCACTTTTTTAACCACTTCCCATCCGGCCATAATTAAACGGCCAGACAGGACACTCCTGAATGCAAGTGGGCATTGTAAAATGTCCTTTCTCCGCTTCCGCGGGAATCTGACTGCAATTTAAACAGCCGGCGATGACTGTTTATACAAGCGTTTGGGCGGTTATACAGCCGCTTGATCGCTTGTATGTTGAGCAGCTCTCTGAATGGAGATCGGAGAGAGGTCAGCACACATCCTCCTCCTGATCTCCCCTCCGATCTCTGAATGCGGAAGTAATGTGTATTGCATCACTATCACCTTCAGCTGTAATTTCTCTAGCTTCTGTAGCCCGAGAGAAGCTGGTGAAGCAGATCTCTGTTTCATCAGCTTCTTTGGGGGTCCCTAGACCCCTGATGTCTCCATATAGACACCTGATGTCTCCATAAAGAAGACCTGTCACTTTATTTGCTATCACATATAGAGCTGCAACAGTTAATCGATTCAAATCGACGATTGAAAACGTTGGCAACGTTTTCGATCGTCGATTCATCGGCTATCGATTGATTTGCCTGTTCGGGGCTGTTCAGGGCTCCACATGCGGCCTGAGCCACACGTCACACGCTGCGGCCGCCGTGCCCACGGCACAGGCCGCGTAAGCCACGCCCACTGCTGGGATTTGTTCCTCTATAACTGGTCAGTGGTAATCTGCAATAAACTGCATATAAATCATTATACAGCGCAATGGAGAATACCACCAGCTATAGAGGACTAAAAATCCCAGCAATAATACATTATATACAGCACAATGCAGAATAACGCCAGCTACAGAGGACTACAAATCCCAGCAATAGTACATTATAGTATAATGTACTATTGCTACATTCCTCTATAGCTGCTGGTATTCTGCACTGCGCCTCTGTATAATGTACTATATTGCACACCACACTTTTTTTTTACTTCCACCGCGCCAAGCTTGCTCCCGTGATGGACTACAATCTTAACACAAACTAGTCGTCAATCACTGGAGCCTTTTTTTTTTAATAAGATTAACCGATTAATCGAACTTAATAATCGGCCAACTAATCGATTGTGAAAATAATCGTTAGCTGCAGCCCTAATCACATAGGGGGCTTCTTAGACCCCATATACACACACATACGACGATTGCACCCATTGTGCCACACATGTTACATATCACTGCGAACGTCGCAGTGTGAGCAATAATTTTAGGGCATTCAATCACTGATAACACTAAACTGATGAGCGGTAAACGTTTTTAAAGTGTCGCCTATGGGCAATTGTGGGTATGGTATTTTTTTTGCAATTTCACAGGCACACACAATTTTAAGGCTTGACATGTTTAGTATCTATTTACCCGAAGTGATCCCGTCTTTTATATTTTTCCAAAAAACTGTTATAATAATAAATGTTTCATAGCCTAATGTAAGGAAAACGGGTTTTATTTTTTACATAGTTTATATAGTAGAAAATAAAAACCCCAGTGGCAAATAAATACCACCAAATGAACGCTCTATCTGTCCCCACAAAATTATATAAAATGCATTTCAGTACAGCGTTGCATGGCAGAATAAATGTCAGTCAAATACATCATACCTGAATACTGAAAAATGGCCTGGGCTCAGGGTTGCCACCCGTACGGGATTCACCCGTATAGTCTGGTTTTTGAGTCTTGTGGCCAGGGGCGTCACGCCAGCTGACGCCCGGACACAAGACCCTAAGTTCCGTTACCGGCCCTTAAGATTTTTCTTAGACCTTCGGCTGCCGATTAGGTCCCGCGCTTCTGCTGAAATGTTGACCCAGCCTCACATCACAGACATGTGAGAACTGGAGACGATCAGGATGCTGCCAAGGCAGGTAAGGGTTAACAGTGGTGGGTGGGGGTGCTGGTTGACGGCACAAGCCAGAGGCGGCTGAACCGGAGATCGGTTGTTGCTGATGGTGGGGAAACAGCTGAGAGGAGGGGGAGCGGGGGAAGATGGAAGGAGGGTGAGTGTCGAGACTCTAACTTTGTGACACTTTGTTTGCACCCTGATCGGTGCCCCGCCCAGGCAACGTTTGTGACCACATTAACTATGTGTAGGCCAGCTCAGGGTATTGCTTATGCATCTGATTAGACTCTAATCAGATGCATAAGCAATAAACTGAGCCTAGTCATTAGAGAAACCCGACCCATTAGAGGTAGATGTATTGTCTAGTCCTCTCCAGCACACATTCCATTCATTACATGATGGAATGTGTAACATTATACCTGTTGCCAGTACTAATCACATTGGGAAGCAGTGGGCTAACACATACATCACTGCTTCCCTGCCGATCCCCCTAGTGCAGCTCTTCTACAGAAGTTGTCACGTGTGATGATAATGCCATAATACAAATGTCTACTACTGTCAGAATCCAGTTCACTTTAATCAGCTTGCTTTAGGACTCGTTCACACCAGTTGCAGTGTGTTCTGGCTGGATTCTGGCCAGAACGCACTGCTCGCACTGCTGTCCAGTCTGGTGCGATCAAAATACTGCAAGCACTATTTTGATCGCACTGGACCGCAGCCACAATATGTGCCTTGCGATCCTGTGCGGGCGATCGCATTGCGGCCGGAAGGCGTTGCTACAGTGCCATTCACTTCAATGGCCCGCCACGCCCCCTCCCCTCCTGCCCCACCAAAAAGTGAGCAGGCCGCAATGCGAGGCAGTGTGTTAATGCAAGAACGCACTGCAACTGGTGTGAACGGGCACTTATTGTCACATTTATAGATTTCTATCTGTATAGAGAGGACTGCAGTATGCTGAGAATGGTTTGGTGTGAATGCTGTGTAACATGGTTATTCATTTAGATATAGGTATTGCTGGGATGTGTAGTTCTCTGGACCTCTGGCGAGACACCACATAGCCTTCCTGAAAGCCTGCACAGCCCACCCGAGAGCCCGCACAAGCCACCCCAGAACAACACAAAGTATGTAGCCCCATGTTATTTTGTATTGCTGGGATTTGTAGTCCTCTAAAGACAGTCTCCTTACTCTTTCTCCCGGCTGCCTATTCGCCCCACCCAAACAACACCCCCTCCCCGGCCGCGCGTGGCGCTGGAGTGTTCGGGTTTCACCCGAAGAAAAGGTGGCAACCCTTCCTGGACTGGAGGGGGTTGAACACCTGGGTCTTCAAGTGGTTCAATGTGGCATGTTCTTCTGTTTGTTCAAATTATACACATAGTTATTGATATTTCAGTTCAGCCTTCAATTGAGTACATACTGTAGTACAATATCAGATGGAAATCAATAGAAACCTTACAGAGATGTGCATACCATGCTGGCGGAGTGGGGGTGGGGTACGACACATCACCTTCCAGATCTGCAAACAGGAAGCTAGCATTTAAAAGGATAGAACTCTATTGCCATCTACAGGACATTAAAGTTAATGCACATTAAACCAAAAGAGTGATTAGTTAGTGACTTGAAGTTGTTCTTTTGGTACAAACAGGGGTGTATCTACTGCAAGGCAAACTAGGCATTTGCTCATTTTTAAATGTCCAACTATAAAACTCCCACTTTTGCAATATACACTAGATTGGGTTCTTCTTTTGATTCAGATGAATTTGAGGGCTGATAGACAATCCTTGAATAGGTGAAATATTTTTGATAGTGAGTACTGAAAAGTCACCTTGGGAAATAACAGTGTGATGTTACAATATGAATTGCAATGTTGTAAGTCACAATCTACCTGTCAGCAATATCATGTAAGTTTAGGCACACCTCCCAACATTCTGAGATGACAAAGAGCGACACCTTTTAGCCCAAAGTATATAGCCAAAGGCTACGAGACCCCCCGTTCTGAGGATGAAGAATTATCATGCAAGAAAAAATTGGACCTATTCACTTCTACTTTTCCTTTATGCTGACTTTTAAAAATGACAAATGCAAAAATGTAAAGGCTCAATGAAATGTTTATCTTTATTCAATAGTACATTTTTTTATACAGGTCTGTGCAGACCCAGAAGAGGGACAACTGAGGAGGAAAGAGGGACAAAGATTTGGTTACAAAATAATGACAATCCCTCCAAAGGAAGGACAGTTGGGAGCTATGATTTTAGGAACTGTGTGAGGACTATTATTTTGTAGTGAGTATTGCAATGTCACAGTCACTATTTTTAGATTATGTATTAGGTGTATATATATTAGCTCTACTCCTAAAATAGAACAACATGGGTTCTACTAAAAGATCAGGTAAAGAGGTGACTGAAGGTCAGATGTACAAAAAAAAAAAAAAAAGGAGAAACTGGAAAATACATGTCATAAAGAGAAGCAGAGAGAAAATGAGCCAGAGGCATGATGGAAAGGCTGTAAGAGAGAAAGGGCTTTAGGGCACTTACCTCTGCTAAAGGTATGTTGCCACTAACTTGAGCAGCATAGCCCTGGTCCCACAAAATCCATATAAAGGGTTCTCCTGACCTTTATAGGTGTATTTAGCTACTGAAGATTCCAGATTGCACCCAGAAGAGGCTGAACATGAGTGGGCACTATGTACAAACAGGAGGTAAGGATGCTTGCATCACTGCCTGTCAGTTCTTGGACAAAAAAAAGGCAATGACTGGCATTGGGCTCAAACACTTATATAGATATCACTGGTCCTACTGGTAGTTAGGAGCGGGGCAGATACATTTATTGTATATGTTGCCATGTAGACACCAGGAAAGATGTTTATGGTATGCGTACATGTTAACCACGTCCTTAGAAGAAACTGCTGTCCTTGCAAAACCCATCAGGCAATGTGGTATTCAGCAACATGGAAGTTCACTGCTTCACAACTTCAACACATGGCTCTGGATGCTGTGGATTTACACTACCATTTGGATTCTTTATGGGAATTACAAGCAACTATTGAAAAGTTCCCTGTTTACATCAGAGACTATTACACATAACAGGCAGTTTGTATGCTATGACCATTCACTAAAATATATTAATTTGCTTTTTTATAATCCAGAAAAAAAACAAAAACTTTTTTTCAAGGGTGATTTCCCTCTTTTGGAACCAAATCATTGTTTCCTGCTCAGCTTTCCCTCTTTTTAGTGTTATGTATAGACCATTACATCAGGGCTCAAAATGTCCACGACACTCGGAGTGGAAATGGGGGGGGGGACTCTGCGATCGCTGTGTCCATTTTCTCTTCTTCTCCTCGGCCACTCTATAGTGGCAGCGGCCGAGAAGAGAGAACTGACACGGCGATCTCCGCTGCTGAAGAAGAATCAATGCGGCTGTCTTCACTCCGGCTCCTGCAGCTTCCTCCACCCACCTCATCTGCTATAGGCTGGCAGAGCTCCTACTGGCTAGGACAGCGCCGGAGAGGCAGGACACCTGGGACATGGAGGATACATTGTTGTACCCCCCCCCCCCCACGAAAGGAAGAGGGCACCGGAATCACATCAGCTATGTGAAATGTAAGTCCCTATTCTTTCTGCCTTACACCGCTGACCTCTGCACTGTGCATTACATTACTGACCTCTGTTTTGTGCATCATACCGCTGACCTCTGTTTTGTGCATCATACCGCTGACCTCTGTACTGTTCGCCATACCTCCGGCATCTGTACTCTGCGTCACACCACTGACCTCTGCGTTGTTGCTGATATCTGTACTGTGCAGCATACCACTAACCTCAGTACATTTCTCCAGTGTGGGACCTGAAGGGAGGCTCAACCTCTGTACATGAAGGCAACATCGTTGCAACCCACCCTGCCCCACCACCAGGAGAGGAAGAAAGCACAAGAATTAGATAAACTGTGCACTGTAAGTCCCTCTTTTTTCTGCATTACACCGCTGACCTCTGCGCTGTGTTAGATTGCTGACCTTTGTGCTGTGCGTAGCACAGCTGGCCTCTGTACTCTGCGTCAACCCAGCTGGTCTCTGTACTCGGCCTTACACCACTGACCTCTGTATTTTGCGTCACACCACTGACCTGGCAGAGTTAAGGCTGGGCCAGGTGGGGCAACTGGTGGTGAGTAACTCTTAAGGTCTGGCTAGTAACACAGGACTCGACATTTTGAGCCCTGCATTATATAATATGAATGTGCCCCAGGTTTCAGGACTCCCAAAATGCTTTGCAAGGTATCTGAAAGCATATGCATGTCACTCGTGCTAGAAGTTTACCAATTTTAAATCCAGTGTAGGTTCACCAAGTTCCAAGATTTTCAATTTAAACCTGAACGCTAGGCAAACAGTTGCCTACACAGCTGAGATACCGTGTTTCTGCCGCCAGAGTACTTGTAATTGCATGTCTTGTGTTTGAGACACCCCCGCCCGATAGCATAGCCAGGTAAGTAACTTCACTTCTTTATACTGAAGTTGGGAAATACAGGTTTGTCACCAACATGCCTCCCTTTTGTAACTGCAGTCATTACTCAGCTTTGTTCACCTGCAATCACTTTCAAGCAGTTGACTGAGCAACTGCGCATTGCAACAGAGCAGATTAGTGCACAGGATTCATGTGCCATCAATTTAAAACGTGTGTGCGTGCGGATGGATAGATAGATAGCTAGATCGTGCTTGTAGAAAATAACTGTAAAGTTAAACATCAAGCAGATATTCTTCTAGGTGTTCTCATTTTAAGATATAAAGAGATGGTAGTGTGGTTTGGAACATCCGTCTACCTCAGCTTTTGCAGGCATTTTAACGTATTAATTCCCATGCCTTAATAACCCTTATGGAGTCATTTTAACATTTCCACTCTAGGCCTGTTTATTCTGCAATAACAGTTTTTGCTTAATATAAAGCCATGCACAATTTTTTGGTGGTGGTGGGGTTTCCAAATTGCTTTGGCAATGTTGTCTTGAAAAAAAATATTTTACTTTATATTTAATTTGGGACTCCTGCAGCAGAAATCCCAAATCTCGTGTTTAGGAGGCGGCCACAGTCATCAATTCAAGTTAATGACCGGGTGACAGAGGCCACATCTGTAAGCGGAAATCTACATGTAATCGTACAGGATATGATTACATGCGGTTTGGAAGAGATCACTGCCCCTGGACGCATCTATCCTGTGTCCATGGACAATCACCTATTCCAAATCATACATAATCATATCACATTCGATTGCAGCTTACAGATGTGGGCGCTGTCATTAACTTGAACGGGTGACAGCGGCTGCATTTAAACCGGGGATTTGGGATTCCTGGTGCAGGAACCCCAAAGCGCATACTGTGAATGTTGCCTTAGTCTATAGGCAAAAAGATGTAATAAATGGAAGAAAAAAAAGTTCTTCCTATGTTTAACAGTGTTCATTTTAAAATAAGTGCATAAAAGTGACTTGTTTAAAGTGACTTTTGAAATATATTTCACTAAAAAAAAAAAAAAAAATTAATATAAAAAACAAAACAAAAATTTAATGTTAAATAGGAATTGGAATTTAATAGGGCTGCAGAAATTAATGATTAATTACCCGATTAATCGTTAAAATTTTTGATCGATTAAAATTATTTTGACCAGTAATGAAAACACTCGCCTCTCCGCCGGCTTCCGGGTCTTGCGGGAGTCCATTGGGCCGGTGATCTGTCGACACTGAGAACTTATCGAGTTCTGCGACCGCCTGACTTCCGGTTTCGTTACAACTAAGAGGTTTGCCCAAGAATGAGATATGTCTTGAAGTTTTTTTTTGTTGTTTAAAGTTCTTTTTTTAGGTCCCATTTCAAAATCTGCAAGTGGTTTAAAAGACAAACAAATCAAACAATCATGAAACTTGTGGTAAGTTTTTAGTGCAAAACCAAATTCATATAGGGCTGCAACTAACGATTTTCATAATCAATTAGTTGGCGGATTATTTTTTTCGATTAATCGGTTAAAAAGGAAAAAAAAATTAAATACCATCTTTTATTTAAAATGAAATACACAAATGGAGTGTTACAAGCAAAGTTTACTTCAGAATAAAACTGCATGCACAATTTTGCAATCGCAGGGCACTGGAATGCACGACATTGCAGTACCGTGCGCGATCAACTAATCGATAATGAGAATATTTGACAACGATTCTCATTATCGATTACATGAAACTAGGGCTGCAACAGTTAATCAATAATGATGTATTTGTCCAATCCCACGGTGTGGCTGGCAGTCAAATATGTAAGTTCAGAAATGAATGGTCTTACACAAGACATTACCTGTATAACTGTTCAACCATCATCCCGTCAGCAAATTCTTTCTACGAAATGTACACATCCATTGGGCATGTTTAGTGATATTCCTGTCATTCAATATGAAGCATACACCCTAAGCTAACAGCATAGCCTTGCTGTCCTAGTGGCAAAACCAGCCTGCCAAAGTCAAATTTCACAACAGATGAAGCTGGGTGGCCCGTGAAATGATCTGACACCAGTTCCAAATCGGCAGAGGAAATAACAAAAATCAGCAAATAATGAAACTGAATATCAGAATGCTTATATGCCTTCCCTCTGAAGTTTGCATTCACTATTTTTTTATAGCCTTTAGAACAAACAAAAGGGAAGGTTTATGTTATGAAAGCAATCTTGAGAACTATTGCCTAGTGAACCAATAATCACTATAGCTCAGTGAAGGAAGTCTAAAACTCAAATCACTAAGATCTCATATAAGCTGAAACATGTTAGTGGTTTTTCAAAAAACGTTTGCATTTTTGAAATCTATAAATTTTTATTAAACTTGCCATTCTGCCATGAAGATTCCTAGTTAAGCATTTCCTGTTATAGGATGACAAACTCTTTCCACTTGTGATTATGTGTTGCCACCAGGTTGCATGCGCCCCCCGCCCCCCTTTGCTGGAAGCTACAAATGGCTGTATGGACACACATTGTACAGGCATGGTCCTCTGCCGTCACTATCTGGAAACGACCGAGGGAAGTCAGGAGAGACTGATGACAACCGCGTGTATAACGAAAGGGAATCCCCTCTTGAAGGTTCCGTTGTGACAGCTGATTATGTACCTTAATGCGTTTGTTCAACGTACACTTGAGTATATTTTAACCATTTGTGTATTCTTCAATAACCGATTCTTCACATGGAGGTGGCACTATGCATTTTTTTTCTTTTGCAGTATCTGGAAGCAGTTGACCCTGGAGTGAGTGCATGTAGACCAGAAGCAGCTAAAAGTGGCTGCAGGAGATCAGCAGCAGATAACCTTATATTACTTGGGTTTACTATTTAATACAATGTTTTGCAAAAAATAAACACAGAGTTTAAAAACCATACATTTATTTTCTATTTTCAAAATAAAAAAAAAACCTCTTTTATATTTCTCACAGATACCAGAATGCTAATCACCTCCATAAATAAGACTGCAAAGAATCACTGTGCAGGAGAACTGAGCACGCAAAGGCATCTCTGCACACATTTAACAGGTATACACTCGTAAACTGCTTAACCTAGACACATCTTCTGTATGCAGAGCAAAGGCACATGATGCATGCACATATCTCCCTTGCACAAGCATTCACAAGACCTGGCGCTATTATTGCACAATCAATTGCCCTCTACAAATGTAGAGGCAGCGCTGTGAAGTGTTTGCTGGAGAAATATGATGCAGGAAAAGTCTGTGTCTTTTCTAACAAGTCTGTAATATATGAATCTAGCTACAGACAGTGACAGAGCGTGCCAATCACCCAATGGGGCTAAGGAAGAATGCATTTCAAAACAACGATCAAGAAGCTGGAGTACCGTGGTGATGTACAGACACTGAACTGCTGGTGTGCATGTAAAGAGTACATTTCTGTAGGTGCATTAATAATCCTATTATACATTCATATGAGCTAAATCTGCAGTTGGAAAGTGGGTTTAGCCTCATTCTTGAAGCTGTAATGCAAGTTATCCATGCCAGCCACCCATAGACCTAGACATGCAATTGTCTATTTCGGCTTAGCTTGATATTTTTATAGGAGCTCAGTGCTTGAAAGAAAACTGCATTGGTTTAGACATGTATGAGGAGTATAATCAACAGCTTAAAGACCCTTCACCTTGTATATAAAACAGCAATAAAATGGAAAAAACTATCCAAAAAATATTAGCAAGTTTATAATTCTTTGGTTAGAAATATAAAATAAAATATATTAAAAAAATTATGGAAAAAAAACAACGAATGAGAATGTAGGAGGAGAACGGAAACATAAAACAAGAACAAAATAGCAAAAAGGCATTTCAAGCAAACAAGTAAAGTGTTGGCGAGGAGTGTAAAATTGAGGCAAAGGACTACTTTACAGGTCTCAGTGCTGTTTGGCTCAGTCCAACAGAGAATTATGGATCAGTCCTTCTTTGGCAGGAAAGGCTGGTCCTCTTCGGGCTGAGGTCCAGGATCACTTAAACAGCGTTGTAACCTCTGGGTGTTAGGGCTGTCACTGGGGCCAAACACATCATCTGCCCCTGGTGAAGGTGGCTCTCTTGCTACCATTGTAATCCCACCTTCATCTTCTTCCTCTTGGGTTTCATCCACAATATCTACAGATTCAGGTGAAGCTGGGTCAATAGTGATTACAGGGACATTTTCAGAATCCGATTTTGGATCATATGCAACAGGGTCTAATGAAAAGAAGAAAAATGTAAGGTCGGTAGAAACAGGTTAGGTCATAACAAGCAAGTGTAAATCTATACAGCATATTGTCAATTTGGGACTGTATTGACTATTACAAGGGACAGGTTCAGTGGGCCACTAAGCTCTACATCACATGTGTCAAACAAGAGGTCTGCGGGCCCTCGCACCACTCCTGCAGCAACCCCCTCGACTCCACCCCACCTTGTCTTAGCAGTCGGCAGCAGAGAGGACGACAGAACACTTTGGATATACTGACTAGGGATGTGGCATTACCTGTATCAGTGCTGATACTGGGCATTTTCATGAGAACTCTGAAAAATGCCCCGATTCTAAGCAACGATGCCGGCGGTTTACATTTTTAAACCGAAGCCGGCACTGTAAACAGGCACTAGACTTTACAGGAAGGCTGCTGAGGTCCCCAGCAAGGTCCTGGCAGCCTTCCTGTGAATCGCGACGCCTCTTTAAAGCACCAGCAGCCAATCGCCTCCTTCCTTGTGGATCCACGCTGCCTGCACCCACCTAGACTGACCAGCACCCCTAATGAGACTGCAGAGCCCTCTTAAAACCCCGCACAGCCCAGCATAGACCCCCGCACAGACCACCATAGAACCTGAACAGGCACCTAATTGACATTTTTACTAGACTTCTACTTTCAGAGCTAGTTATTAAGTTCTTACTAAAACCAGTAATAATGGTATGTAGAGGCAATTATTTATTATGATAAAGCGTAGATACATTTATATAGTCTTACAGATACAACCGGCCCTTTGAGGGCAACCATAATGATGCGGCCTGTGATGAAATTGAGTTTGACAACTCTGCTCTACATAATACTGGTAAGTGAATTGGTCCATATATTGATATAGAAGTGAACTAGTAAGCTTGTTGGGCCAAAATATTACTGAAGATGAGCAAGTCCTTTGGGTCTGCATATTATTGAAAGAAAAAGAGATCCAAAGCCCATATAGTGCACAAGAGAAAAATCAGGGTTCATATGAGAGTGGGAACAAGGAGGGTGTCAGGACCAACATATTGCTCTCAACAAGGACACTCTTGGGACCAAAAATCACCAGTGATAAGTAGGGGCTCTGCGTACAAACACACGTGTGCGTGTACACACACACTACTGTGAATAAGGTGGGATTTAGGAGAACCCACATATTACATAACATGAAGTGCTGGGCACACACATTAATATAATTTGCTCTCACCTGAACCCACACGAACTCTGGTAAGGGTGGGAGAGTCCAACTTGTGTGCAGGAACAGTCAAATAATGATTAGCCTAGAACAAACAAAGCAATTAGAAGAGTCTGTGTGTGGTATTTTAATGAAACTTTTAATGTTAGTTTCAAAGATAATAATTAAGCCTTATTAAACCACTCTAAAATATTTATCATCATTTCATCTACTTTAAAATCATTATTACATCAATGCATTATTTTTCATTCTTGCTTTCTTGGACGTGTGTGTGTGTATCTATTTTGTTTTTACACACACAATGTCAGGCATATGGGGCACTGCTTGGGGTGTTCAAGTGATTGCAGCAACAGTTCTTTTTATGAAAGATTCAAACCATGTGACCTAAATAGAGGTAACCATGGAAAACACCCCTGGCGGTGTTCTAGTTTATATAT
>NW_017306773.1:167591-216234 GCF_000935625.1 Nanorana parkeri | reverse complement strand
TGCAATAGCCTCCTCTGTGGTGCCCCTGGTGGAATGAAGACCAGTGGTATTTAGCCCAGGGCTCAACAAATCCCAGGCGCCAGGTCGACCATGGTGACTGGAAATTGCATCTTGGTGCCTGGGCTTTAGATCCCAGCAAACTGACTTCCAGGACTTGTTCACATCTGTGTATTAGAAAAAGCTTGTAATGCGTTGCGTTAGTGTAGCATTTATGTGTGGGATAAGTCTACAATGTAGTTTACACACCAAACTCCACTATTCTACACATTCCATATTCACAAAAAAACAAGTCAAAGGCCAAGGAACTGTATAGTTTTTAAAAGGTGGTCACCATAAAAGTGTACAAGGAATGGAGATAAGACACTTATCAAAAGGGCTACCATGTTTAGGGCTTACTACTGTAGAAAAGTAGATCTGAGACCTACTATTACTGGAGATGAGCAAGTGCTCTGGGCATACATATTACTAAACAAAGGAGACTTGGAAAAAGTTCATATATTGTAGAAGAAAAAAAGGGAGTGGGGCTTGTGTTACTGGAAACAAGAAGGGTCTCTGGGTAAACATATTACCAGCAACAAGGACAGTTTCAGGGTTAAATATGACCAGGGATTAGGAGGGTATTGGAGGGCCCATATTACAGGGAAAAGGAAGGTCTGCATGGTCACATACTATTAACAAAAAGCAAGGGAGGAAAGGGAAGGCAGGGCCCCGCACACAGGTTACTGGTCCAGGCATCTGGTGGTACTTGCTTTGAAGTAGAACTGTTAAGAGTTTAAACTACAGATTTGCTTCAAATCAGTTTTGCAAGGGAAAAGGGGCTAAAATTCATCCACAGCAATGAGAGCTTATTTTTGCAGCAAGTTTATTTTGTAAGTAGCATACCCTTTGGCGGGTCTTTTGTAAGTTTGTGCGCAGAATCTTGCGTATTTCCTCCTCTTTCACCTTGGACAATGCTGGAAGGATTCTGTCTGGCTTAGGTTTAGGATGAATATTCCTGCAGGACAAAAAAAACAAAAAAAACCTGTGAGTGTCTTTACACTCATTTGCTCCTTAAGCTCAATCAGTCAATGACCACGTGAAGTCGCGGCTGAAGTCTGGGAAGTTGAGCTCTAAGTAACAAAAGTGAAACAAAAACCAGAAGAAGGTTTTCACAGTAACAATAGTAAACGCACGAACCTTGGGTTGCCCGTTCATAGGCAGGACTGTTAGGTGATTACCATGATTGAAATATTCCCTTTAAGGTCTAACTTAACATCACAGTGCAGAGAGAAATGTCTTGGAGTCTACTGCAACTAATTCCAAAATGATGTTTCATGTCCTAAATGTAGATGACCTCCCCTAGTGAGGTCGTCTTACCATGACAGGGAGGTTTACACAAGTACCCATGGTGGTGGGTGCATAAGCTCCTTCTACAGCCATCAAGCTCAAACAGGTCAAAAGGTAAAGCTAAAGTAGTATTTCACAACGTAAGGTGGCCTTAAAGAGCCATGATGTAAACCCCTCTAAAAGAGTAAACCTTTACAGAAAATCGTAAGATATCCAATAAAAAGGGGAGTTCACCATAAAGCTGACAGCCCTACTAATCTTTTGAAACCTAGGACAGACTAAGATATGGATTAAACACTTGCAAGGTTATTAACAAAAGGGTGAAGAGTTTGGAGAAGGGAGGAGAAGTGAACAATCTAGGACAACATAGCCGATTTGAAAAGATTCTCCAATTCAGCTCACTTTCCAGTTCAGCTACATTGTCCTAGATTGTTCACTTGTCCTGCCTTCTCCAAACTCTTCACCCTTTTGTGAATAACCCTGTTGGAAAACGAACACGCAAAGGAAATTAACAAAATTGAAATTTTCCTCACAGGACATGAGAAATTTGTATTACTGAGGAACCCAAACTAAAAACTTAAGATATTATTGTTCAGTACAAAGCAGGTATATTGGCTATCCAGGAAATTAGATGAATTTGTAAAGAAGACACCCACTATACTTTAGAGTTGTGATCCATAAGAGAATATATCTTTGGAGATGGATTTCTGAATGATAATGGGAAGCATTCGGTCATCAGATTTGACCCACTTTCCCTTATTTACCACGTGGATAAGCAGTATACCTTATAATTATGCTTAGTAATATGCAAGTTCATACTAAAAACAAGCCATTAGAGGAAAAGAAACCTTTGTATTACATTTTGGAGAAGAGTTATATAAAAATACTACATTTACACTCTGCTTTCAAAAGACAAAGACATTATTTAGTAAGTCCAAAATTTTGAACACTAGATTATATAATTCTATTATTTTAAAACACAGTTAAAACCATACACAGAAAAGGGAATAGGGAAATCCCAAGCAGGCTTTACAGCGGGAAAGTTGGTGGATTATATATATTCTTCGAAGCAAATATTTGAATAGAATCGAAAATAAACTGGTCATTGAATTTACTGCAGGATATGGTTGTACCCCAAGAACATTGCAGTATATACTGTAGATAGAAGAGACATGATCATACTGGAAAAGGTCATGAGGAGAGATAAAATAAAAATCATGGTAGGTATAGCAGAACAGATACACATCCACCTGTTGTTAAGGGCAATGAATATCATTAAGCACTGAGGTGGGGTGATGCACTGCCATGTATTGTCTATACAAGAAAACCAGCCGTGTCTGGCTGTTGCATTGAGGCTGATTAACTAGAGGAGCTGAGACTTCACACTATACATTGTGATTATTTCCTTGAATTATTCGATCATGTAAAAAAGATCATTCCTGTTTACGTATTCCATCTGCACTTGACTTTATAATAAGTGAATATTCACACAATTTTTACCTACATTATTAAATCAGCACAACTGTCTTGAATGCTTCAATACCTTGAGTTACTAAACCAAACAAACATGCAGATCAGGGATCATGTTTGTTTTGGGTCTGTAACACAATGTATTTAGGGACAAAGACAATTAGGCAAACAGCATTTTCAGAATTCAGCAATGGCAGCTTCCATATTTGTCTCAACACAGGCTTTTGTGCTAGTGGTGCTATAGAAGGTTATCTAAGAGTCAGGCATACATACCACAGGCCACACCTTTATCAAGCCAGGCCAGATACTGATGTATGCTGATGATATAAACATGTTACAAGAACTAAAGATGCAGTTATCCAAACTTTGCTAGGGTGGGAAAACAAAGTAACTATATGCTTATAGAAGTGACAGAAAAGCAAAGCCAAAATATCTTACGCTCTGAAGGCAACCCCATGTACCCCAATACAAAGGTAGATGTTGATATGGCAAGAGAAAACCTTTCAAACCCATCATTTGTCAAAATCTGTAATACATTGTTATATAACCAGTTTTCATGTATGGAGCTGAATGTTAGACTCTGTCACAAGCAAATAATTTAATTGAAGTATTAAGGTTTTTTTTAGAATAAATGGAGTACCTAAAAATTCAGTGTGGAGGCAACAAACGTTATATGGTGCTCATCTAAAAACAGGCTGGTTATATTAAATGGATGTTTGAAGATCAAATAGCAAGGAGGCCCCAGGAAGCAAGGTGAAAAAATACACATGACCCGGAGCAAAATGTCAGGATGAAAACAGTAAGGATGCAAGGAAAATCAGAATCAAAAGTTGGTGGGCTGTGGTTAAGGACAGAAAAGAACGAGGGAAGCTCCTGCAGGAAGCCTGGACTATTGATGGGTTATTGCCCTGCTACTGATGAAATGTTAATGAAATCTTAAAAACAAATGTGTGGTTTCTTTGGTTTACTGAACACTGATTTTAGAATTGCATCATTAAATAAACCTTCATGGTGAAAACAACTTTCACATCCATTTAGAATAATGCTCTGCAGAATACGGTTGATAATTAGTGTTCGGTAAGTGGTCGCCGGAATTTTAAACTGCTTTCATCACATCTAAAGCACAGCAGATACAACTATTATACATGGTAAAACACTAGGATAATGAAGCTACTATATTTAACATGTGTAGACAACAAGCAAAACAGTTTTTAGTTGGGATGCACCGATACCGATACCAGTTCCAATACTGGGCATTTTCATGATTACATGTACACCTGAAAATGCCCCAATACCCAAAACCGACACCAGCATTTTAAATTGATGTGGCTACTATAAGGTCCCATGCTTGTTGGGGACCTTGCGGCAGCCTTCTTGGGGACCTTGCAGTGCCTGTTTACATCACCATCTGCACATCTCCACCTGCTCAGACCTTCCGCACCCCTCCTGAGACCCTCAGCCCAAGATATCAGGCTGGCACCCCAGAGCGGCAGCACAGAGTATGCACATACTATTATTCTGTATTTCAGTGTAATGTATTGCTGGGATTTGTAGCCCTCTATAGCCGATGCCATTCTGCATTGCTGTATAATGTATTGCTGAGATTTGTGCTCCTCTATAGCTAGTGGTATTCTGCATTGCTGTATAATGTAAATGCTGAAATTTGTAGTTCCTCTACAGCTTGGAGTCAATGGCAGAGCTACCAGGATAACAGTGGCCACAGCTGTGACTGGGCCCTGGCACTCCACCACTGTCCTAAAATCATTAGTCTGTATTGTATTAGAAAAAAAACAGTCACATGACAGCTTGACATGACAGGAAAAAAAAAAGGTATTGGTAATTGGTATCGGCGAGTACTGAGGAAAAGTATCTGTACTCGGTCTGGAAAAAATGGTATCGTGCATCCGTAGTTTTTAGTATACCTTTGCCCTGTTGATGCACACAACTGTTATTAATTCTCACTGCAAGTAAAACTTCCTAAAGCTATGGTAAGGAACTTGTTGGGTTTTCAATACTGACTGAGTGTCTATTGTTTTATATATTTATTACAGGTATTTATATAGCGCCGACAATTTACTCAGTGCACACTCACATCAGTCTCTGCCCTCGAGGAGCTTACAATTTAAGGTCTCTATCTCACATGCATATGAGGGCCAATTTAGACAGGAGCCAATTAACCATGTCTGAGTGTGGGATGAAACGGGAGTACCCGAAGGAAACACACGCAAGCACAGGGAGAACATGCAATAGTGACCTGGCCGGGATTCAAAGAGACCCCTAGTGCTGCAAAGCAGAAGTGCTAAACACTACGCCACTGTGCTGCCCCATTAGGGATATTTCCCTGTCGAAGAGAGAGGTCACTGGAGCAGGAAGTGAGGGAAACCCTTCCCAACAGTGGTACAGACTGCAAAATAAAACTGAACAGCACAAACCATAACAAAAAAAAAAAAAGTCTTAACTGGAGCTGTACTTGAACATCATATGCTTTAAATGATGTGCGATTATACTTACTGCATGGATACAGTAGAAACAGCGGACGGGATTTTACCAATGCCCCCGCTCTCTACCAATTCGATTGCCTGCTTCATCTCCATTTTGTGATAAAAGGCGATGAGCTGAGGCTCTGTGGACCTTTCCCCTGCAATAAGGCACTTCTTCAAATAAGTTTTGTTAAAACGATTCAGCCTATGTAGTATAGAAAATAAAAGCATATTATAATCTTAGACTCTTGAGCAATATATTTAACAGATTTCATTTTACATGCATAGTTTTATGGACAAATAACCGCAATCAGATTTCTGCTTCTATGGTGCCTTCAGAACCCCCATTTAAACCCCCCCCATTTCAAAACAAAACACTTTCCTGATCAGGAATAGGGTTAGGCATTCTCTCTATGTAGAGGTTTAAAGAGTCATATATGAAAAGTCAGTGTACATAAATATTTTATTTAAATTACATGCCATTATGCCATATAATGACAACATATGCACATATTGTTCATATTCTGTCTTGCTTTAATCAAAACATTAAAAACTGTGTATAACTGTCAAAGGTCTATTCACTAAAGGGTGAAGAGAGTTTGGAGTAGGCAGAAGAGGTGAACAATCTAGGCCAAAATAATCTATTTGGAAAATGTATCCATTTCAGCTCACTTTTCAGTTAACTACGTTTGCCAACTTCTCCTGTCTTCTCCAAACTCATCACCCTTTACTGAAAAGCCCTGTCCGTAACACATTCAATCCTCCCAGCCCAATCAGCCGCAGCCTGAGA
This sequence comes from Nanorana parkeri, assembly GCF_000935625.1. Taxonomy (NCBI): domain Eukaryota; kingdom Metazoa; phylum Chordata; class Amphibia; order Anura; family Dicroglossidae; genus Nanorana; species Nanorana parkeri. The sequence goes on along the minus strand of NW_017306773.1, from coordinate 210,168 downwards.
ATCCCATGGACCTTTTTTCCCCTGACTGGACCAGGAGGGGCATGGGTCACTGACCGTTTTGCACAGGCTTGGGCAAACTCTGTTCACACCAAGCCCAAGCACATCACTAATTGACTATTTCTTTAATTTTACTGAATTATAAATTATACAATTACATTTTGTTATGCAGGATACTTTTAAAGTACTATAACTCATTTGGTAATGTGGCGTTGGTTTATAAACTATCTGAAGCATATCTGAATATCATTTTGTATAGGAATTTAGGGGGTTATTCACAAAAGGGTGAAGAGTTTGGAGAAGGCAGGAGAAGTGAACAATCTAGGACAAAATAGCGGTTTTGGAAAGATTCTCCAATTCAACTCACTTTCCAGTTCAACTATGTTGTCCTAGATTGTTCACTTCTCCTGCCTTCTCCAAACTCTTCACCCTTTTGTGAATAACCTTGTTAATCTTAGTATTGTGCAAGCAAACTTATATAGGTGAATAGCAATGCCATATATAACAAATGTTACCTTGCAACTGGCCTCCACTAGTGAAAAGCTAAAATAACCACTACATTGTTAGGGAAAGAAAACCCCAAAGATAGAGGAACATTGGTGAAGCTATGAATTTGAAGGACAACTGTGAAACTAAAAACTAAATAGTTTTCCCATGAATTTGGACATAAATCAATTCAAATGTATAAATAAGACGACGACTGGGCAAAGATGTCAATGCCAGCGAGGCAGCTTACAGACGCTGCATTCAACGGAAACATCAACAATTTTACGTTTCAGTGCTTTAAGATAATTGCGATCCATTAGAATTCTAATTCAAAACCTTCTGTCAATTTCCATACACAGTACATTAAGTGTTTTGCAGGACTTACTTGTCTTTCCAATGATGATGGCCATAGTGACCACATATGTCCTCAATTCCAGTTAAAAGATGATCGAGGAACTAAAAGAAAAAACAGCATTAGTCTTACTTGAATTTTGCATATGATCAGGGTCATTTCCACAGAAATGTATAATACTGCTGGATTTGCAATATGAAATAAAAGCTATTATGAGAACAATGTGCCACTGAGCTAAAATGTTTTCTGAGTCAACCCAGATCAAGCATGCAGCAAGCAAAGTCAGAAATCCTGTTCTACAGGCTTCCTTTAACATTAATTTGTACAATGAGCTGGACAGTGATCACTAGCAATATTTCTGAAGCTGTTCTGCAATTAGTCACTGTGACCAGTTGACATCAAATGTCTTAATAAGTAAAGCAGTGCAAACAGCCTTCTCAGAGATACCAGTCAGGACTGATCTTACAGCCTCACCGAGTCGTTTAACTATGGCAAACTTTACAAAGTGTGCTGGAAACCCAATAGCAAATTGTTAGCACTTTAGAAGAAGACCAGGCTAAAAGTAGATAAGCTTATAAAATGGAACACTAGTTGTATGGCCCAATTCCAGTCACAAGTAGGAAGTTTTAAAAGGTCTGTCAGCTTCATATTGCTCTATGTAACTCAACTAGGATAATTCCCAAAAGGCAGCAATAAAAGTATTTTTGTTATAATACATCTGTCTGCACTGGAAAGATTTCCCATCAGACCCTGGCACATGAACCCGTCATTGAGTCAAGTGAAGGAAAATCTCAACCAACTGGGACACCTACAAAAATGAAGGCCTGATAGAGGTTCTGATGCTTACTTACTCAATGTTTTGATTGGTGTTTAAGGGGTGATTTGCCAAGAAGACCAGCTAGTTCTTATGAAATAACAGATTTAAAAAAAACCAAAAAACTAAGGGCCTATTCATACCAGCAAGCCACGTTAAAAGCATAGTGGCAGAAACGGTGCTGATGCATTTTTAGGTAAAACGTTACTGAAATGCCATGGGTGACATTTCATTCAGTTCTAACAGCCACAGCATGGTGCAATGCAGTTGTACCATTTCACACCATGCTGCACTGAGGGGGGGGGGGGGGAAAAAAGTACTGCATAAAGTACTTTCCAGTGTAGCGCAGCTCAATAAGCCTGGTCTTTGTGTTGGGACAAGGCTTCTAAGCCAGCACCAATGCATCTGGTGTGAACAAGACCTAAAAGCAAAACTGTTTCTTCTGGATTATGTTATTTACACAATAGTGTTTATTTAGATTATACTTATTTAGCAACCAGATTCTAGCTGTCATACGTCAAGGATAAAAATCTAATTGGCTGCGGACAACATTATTGTTAGCTCCAGGTTTATAAAACAGCGTATTTGTATATTTAAATCCCCGTGCAAGAGTACACTGAGAAATCCCTAAGCTGAAAACACTGCCTGGGTGTTGACATTGGGTAGTAAACACATTGAGCAATGCAGCACATTGTTTATTATATTCTCTACTGTATAAAAGAGGAAGTATTTAGCGTGACAACATCCAGTTGTGTCTCAAAATAGTACCATCGTTCTATACTGTTAAAGAGGAAACAATATGTTCCTTTATCACTGCGCTACCAGAGTTTTATTAAATTTTTTTTACATACATGCTAAAAAGGGCATTTGTGGCTTACAATTTACTTAACACACCCAAACAATGATATATTTTATAAAAGCAGAGAAATGGAAAAAAATGATAGCTGTAAGTTTTTAAATCACTCCTTATCAAGCCTATATTTTCAGTAAAAAAAATAATTTTAATGCACACAAAACACTCATATTTTTTGTATACTATAAAAGATTAGACTGTGCTGCATAAAAGGATATAAAAAAATGTCATGAATAAAAAAATGTGTGTACCCGTGAAACTACAACAAGCTACAATACCCAATGTCGTCCATGGGCGACTCTTTAAAAACCTTTATAGCTCATCAGTGTAGTGTTAACCCTAAACAATGGCCCTGGAATAATTCTCTCACTTTTGAGTGTTCAGCAAGACCCTTAGTGTTATGCCAAGCTTACCTCTACAAATAAAGCTATGAACCACCAGCAGCTTGATTTTAAAACATGCTCAGAAAGTAAATATCTTGAATTACTGCAGAGTTAACATGGAAGTCATTTTTTTTAAAACTCACGTTTTTCAAAACCATTCTTACAGGTTTATGCTACAGCGAAAAATACAGAGATTTGTATATCAGCCACTAGAGGGAGCTCTCCATGGCTGATTGCAATTACTGCCTCTTCCATAAAGGTAATCTATCATGACAGAATAAATCAAGGCTACCATACGGAACTCTCCCTTTGAGAATGCTAGTTCCCTGGCTGTCATTGATGTTTTTGCTTCAGTGCTGCCGTTGCTGACTCTGACCAGGTATAGAGAGAGAAGGGAAGTTTGACACTCATTTACAGAATGCTTGTTCTGGGTCTAAGTCCGAGTCTTAAAAGGTACTCATTGAGGAAGGAGGAACCAGCAAAATACTATACATTCCCTATGAACACATTTTAGCCATGCATTCTGGACCTGCTGATATTCTTAGCTAAATGTGTGACCACAACAAATCAGGCATAACTGTTTTTTTAACATGTGACTGAGCATTCTTGGTTATTTTCAGACATTCTGTACATATTGTCAAATTAACCAACCAAAAGGCAGAAATAGCTGGTAGTACTTGTGTGCATGAAAGCCAAGGGAAAGTAGTATAAGACATGAGCCCACCAATAAGAATAGACGCCAGCAGCATTTATGCGGTCATCAGTTTCACACAAATCGGTGTTTGAATTCCTTTCAGATGATGTCCAAAGGACAGTTTGTACACCATTTGTCGGCAGAGTAAAAACTCTCCATTGGAATAAATGGAGACTGCGGAACACACAAACAGGAAGGGAGGACACCATGGTCAGGATTTTAAAGATGTGGCTGTGTGTCACTGAAAGGCTGTACAGCGAAGTCTTAGCGGACTGGGGGTAGGTTACAAGTGTGACTTTTCAGGGGAATGAAGGATGGCATCAGAGCCCAATACGTATAACTGTGCTTAATGTGGAATTACGTTTTAATAGTAAAAAGTATTTTTTTTTTTTTTTTTTTTATTATGTCATTACTCTATAATGTGACATGACCGTAATTTACTCATGCATAGTTGTAAAGTTACTGGCAGGTTGGATTTGAAGGCACTTAAATGACAATCCTAATATATACTGTTGCAAATGTTTATTTCCTTAAACATGCACTTCATTTTCATACTACAAGGATATCTGTCATTTAATTACCTGCGTGTGTATTTCTTCATTTATTGAGCGCTTAGTTTCCTGTTTCTTCTTTACAGCTAAAAGTTCCACCAGAGGACGAATAGTCATTCCCTTTCAGTGACAGAAGTTAGCATTAGGGTTATGATACATATAAAGCATGGCTATTCAGCAAACATACTGTAACTTCTATCAGATGTACAAGTAAAATGTGTGCAGAGCTTACTTGCCGTTTAGTTGCTCACACTCATATATTATCTTTTCAAACGTCAAACTCTTACTCAGTATTTTATATTACGTGAGGTTATCCTGAAAGTATAATTTAGCTCAAAGTGCAACTGTGCAGCCATTGCTAACTATTAGATGAAAGAGAAACTGGATGTACTTTCTGCTTCAAACAAGTTATGAGTCTCCGAAAGTGGCTGTGCTAATACGATCCTGTGGTTGATCAGCAGTAATTTAGTGCCACATTCTTCAAACACTGCAGGGTGTGGACAGCATAATTATTCCTCACATGATACATTTCCTGAATCATGGCAAAGGGGATCTAGACTACTTACTGCACAAAAAGATAGCCAGAACTTCTGGCCATCAAGAGCAGGCCACAGGAGGTGGCATAGTTTAGACAAAGTTGTAGCTGTAAGAATACATACACCACAAAATCCTCAAATTTGGATCCTGAGGCAAGGATCTAGCCCTCCTGGTAACTTCATAGTTTACTATGGTATCATAATGAATAAAAAAAAAAAAAGCATCAGATATATGTGTGTAATGTAATTTCCTTCCTACAGAATACATGTACGCAAGACCCCTTAGATTGCTACAACTGTAACAGATTGCATGGACCACACCAACATTGGTAGGCAGGTTTACCGTTTGTCAACTGTCTGACTCCATGTAGTGAAAGACAAAGGCAACGAAGTGTTAGGTGTATTTTGTTAAATACATTTTGTTCAGAATTTTTACAAAATTAAAAAAAGAGACAATTTGTGCGTCATAGACACAAAAACTAAATGACAAAAATGAATCTACTACAAACAATGGTCTGTGCATGTGTGAAAAACTTCCCAAAAGTAATTTGTAACTCATACAAAGTGACATGGCTAAACAAATGTGCGGTTATTGTGAAACACTGTTTCAGACCCTCTACACATTGATCTTTGCTTAACTGAATAGTCCAATGTAATAGCATACTAAACAGGATATCAAAACCCCTGTAGAAAAGTTCCTTTACTTACCTGCACAAACACTGTGAAGAATATTACTGTAATTATTGCAGTGAGGAACATCTCTCTGTTACGGCTATGTAATAAATATCCCAGGGAGAAAGCAATGGCTCCACGCAAGCCTCCATATGCAATAATGAATTGGTCTTTGGGTGTCAGCTTCACTATGCGGAATTTGTTGATAAAAAAAGTTAATCCAAGAACACCTAAGAAAGGGACATAAAAATTAACATTTACCACATTTCACAAAAAATTCCTGATTAGTGTTTAGCATAACTGTCCAAAACTGTAATAAAATACTGGTACAACATATGGTCAGCCAAGGACATAAATATCATAATGGTCCTTTACCAATGCCAGCATACAGTACATGATAAAAAAGCCCCAAACAAACCAAACATGGCAAAACAGATGTAGTAACTCCCCATTCACACATGAAAATGAGTTTCACTAACTGTTCCATGAGACTTATGTGATCAGCTGTGGGAGGCGCTGAACAATACAATGACAACTGCCAGCACCCAAAACCATTCGCATGTTATCACACATGCTGCAGTTACTTGCAGATGAACGGCAGCGGGCACTGGCAGCTGTCATTGCATTATGCCGCACGGCCCGCCTGCAGAAATTCGCAGCATGTACGATTACATGTGAATGGCTGTGGGCGCTGACAGCACTCATTGCATTACACAGTACGGCCCGCCTGCAGATAATCGCAACATGTATGGTTATATATGAACGCCCGTGGGTGCTGACAGCTGTCATTGCATTATACAGCACCACCCGCAGCTAATTGAATGAGTCTCATGGATCAATTTGTGAGACTCATGCGATTGGCCCCAAGGCCAATCGTGAATGGGGCTATAATATACTCACTGCTCTGACGATCTGTGCAGTCAGGAGGCTGCCTGGATAGTTAGAGCAGTGAGTATATTTACTTTTTATGTTTTGCAACATCTATCTGCCAAAAGCAATCAGCATCAGTCAATGGGATTATTATTTACAGCACATCTGTGCATTACACAGTACGGCCCGCCTGCAGAAATTCGCAGCATGTACGATTACATGTGAATGGCTGTGGGCGCTGACAGCACTCATTGCATTACACAGTACGGCCCGCCTGCAGATAATCGCAACATGTATGGTTATATATGAACGCCCGTGGGTGCTGACAGCTGTCATTGCATTATACAGCACCACCCGCAGCTAATTGAATGAGTCTCATGGATCAATTTGTGAGACTCATGCGATTGGCCCCAAGGCCAATCGTGAATGGGGCTATAATATACTCACTGCTCTGACGATCTGTGCAGTCAGGAGGCTGCCTGGATAGTTAGAGCAGTGAGTATATTTACTTTTTATGTTTTGCAACATCTATCTGCCAAAAGCAATCAGCATCAGTCAATGGGATTATTATTTACAGCACATCTGTGACTAATGTATCTATTTGCAACATTAATACTGAGGTTATTGGAATTGACAAGACTAATAATAATATATTTGTGCTCATTTCATCTGCAAGTGTGAGCTTTGTGTTGATTTATGTTATTTAGCAGATTTATGTTCTTAAAAACATTCAGGGCTAGTTCACACCAACCACAGTGCGCTCTGGCTCGATTATGGATGGAACACACTGGATCGCATTGCGGCCGGCTCATTTTATTGTGGGGCGGAAGGGGGGAGTGGCGGTGCATTGACCTCAATAGCATCGTAGCCACGCTCTCTGGCCGCAATGCGATGGGCCGCACGGGAAGGTAAGGCACATAAATTCCTGCGGTCTGGTCAGAAAAAATGCTCCAAGAACTATTTTTTCTGACCGGACGGCAGGCGTTGATGCCCACGTGTTCTCGTGCGGCTGATCGCATTGCGGCCAGAGGGCGTGGCTACGGTGCCATTGAGTTCAATGCACCGCCAAGCTCCCTCCCGCCCCACAACAAAGTGAGCCGCCCTAAATGTGATCCAGTGCGTTCCGGCCAAAATCGGGCCGGAAAGCACTGTGGCTGGTGTGAACTAGCCCTCAAACCAGAAGAGAGACTATCCCAAAAACTTTAGATTTTGCCCCATTTTCCCAACAGCAAGTTAACTCAAAATGAATGTAGATGCTGTTTTACCAGACAAATAGCTATTGAATTTTTTTTTTTATAATAAATGAACAGGTTGAATGGTTTACAGGTAAATTACAGTACCTCTCCGGATTCCAGCTGAATCACATACTTGAATCAGCATTGTTGTACCATGACAGAAGTAGGTAAGAGTATACTATTCAGAAAATGGTAAACTAAAATGCATCAAGTGTGTAAATACAGTCTGAGTTAATTGTAAAACAATACCCAATACGCGTGCTATCAGACAGAAGATGAGGGTGCAGATAACATAGGTCCAATTCCAGGAATGAGGTCCAGCCACGGTGGAAACTCCAAGAAAGATGAAAATTAAAGTCTCACTGACACTGCTCCACATTTTCAGGAAATATTTGATGGTAGTGTGAGACTTGTGGGAAATATTTGCTTCCACATAAGGTCGCATTACAACTCCTGAAGCAATAAGGCTGAAAGAAAAAAAAAATTAGATTTTTTGCATTTATCATAAAATCTTCTTAAAGTCCATTGAGGGACACAGGAATGTAGTAATTCTTAAGACATCTGGTATTATATATGCTGCCACAGAAAATGAACCGCCGGCCCCCTTTATAAACCTGTCTCCAACCATCATGACTTAGTTTTGTGAGCAAGCAGTACATAAGGCCAATAAACACAGAGCAGCAGGCCACCCGTGTCCCTCAATGGACTTTAAGAAAAATATTTGACCACAAGTACAAAAATCTAATTTTCTTTATTGTCCATTGAGTAACACAGGGATGCAGTAATTTTTAGACTATCAAAAGCAGTAAAAATAATGGGTGGGCAACACCAACAGATCTAAGATGGAACCAGAAACCATTTGTGACCACCAGAAGGGGTGAAGTTTCCAACAGGACAGGGAAGAGCTAATGATCCAGGGAAAGCCACAGAGGATTAACCTGATGCTCAGACTAGGACAAGAACTGAGTAGCTTGAAGGAAGCAGAGGCTGTGAGCCAAAGCAATTACCAAACAGGAATATAATATAATATAACTACTCGAAATGGAAGAACATCCAACAAGATTGGTCAACAAAAGGAAACACTGGTAGATTTTCCATCCTCAAAACAGATCCCTAAGGGAAACTTGAAAAACTGGTCTACAAAGATCAGCCAGTCCAAGGATGTCAAGAGGCTTAACCTTTAAAACGTTTGTCCCTAGGCATCAGGGAAGACTGCTCCAGGGAGAAATAGGGATGTCTAGGACAATCTTAAAAGGAGATAATCAAGATAGAAAACCATCTAGTATAATATCCCAAGGGCATGATCAAAGAGTTGGAGATAAACACGAAATGGAACCACTTTAAGTCAGAGAGGCTGACCAACAAAGAGGGGGAAAAAAAGGGGGTGGAACAAGTATCCACCAGCAAGAAACAGCAGGATGAGCAGAGTCGTCCACAAGGACACCTGGCGGTGTCACTAGAACCTGTCAGGGAAAAACCCCCTGCAGGGTCCGTCAACCTGACAAGAATCTAGTATAATATCCTTATATTTGTACACTTGTAGAATAATATATATACATATACACATACACAAATATAATATCCTTATATTTGTACACTTGTAGAAGTGGGACAGCACCTTCATGCTGAAGGCTCACCAGGGATGTTAGACCGTAGGTCCAGAAGCCATAGATCTGCTGAGCAGTGATATGACTCAGAAGATCTGTGAGAACACACTGCTAAGACAGAAGGATGGGGCTCCTATGACCTTTCTGCAGATCTTGTTTGCTCTGGTAGAAGTATACTATGGCTGCCTGAGGTGTTGCTACTGACAGTCAAGAGTCCAGAGCCAATCCAAAGATATAAGCTCCCTCAAAGGGAAGAGTAATCTGACGTTCACTGATATAAGATATCAGTGTCCTAAACACTTAGCCAGAGATCCCTACGCATATGTACAGACATCAATCCTATGCAAGGCACACGTTCAGAGGCTAGTAATAAACCATCACAGCTGAAGCACAAGGCTCCAGACATCTGCTCCAACCACTCCACTCCATAAAATGGGGACGTACCCCAGGACTAAAAGGACTAACTTCTAAGAAGTTTTAAACCACTCTGGCATGGTTTGACAGAGCAGAATTACCAGCAACACAGAGGATCAAACCAGTTCATGCAAACTGGGATCTAAGGAGGAAATTCAACTTCTTGAAGGCAATTAAGTCTCCAAGGTAAGTACACCTTCTACCTCACTAGTGGCATCATGCTATTGTGGATCTCTGGAGCATCCACATTAGGCACAGTCCATTGAATAGTGAAATCCTTCTCAAAAAGAAAAAGCTCTGGCACAAACTGAGGACCTCAACAGCGGATGTAAAGAAAAGGTCTGTGCAGCCACAGGAGCAATAAAAGACCTAGAGCCTATAATTGCAGGCTGATCCTCCAAATTCAGGGTGTTAAGTACTGCATCAGTAAGATTTAAAACAACCCCATGTAAATCAGTCAACTGCTGGAGACTACAGTGACCCAAACGCAGCCTCTCCTAACTGTTGGGATTCTGCATCTAAAATGATGACTGAGGCTGTAGAACTGGCCTGACTCACCGTCACGAGGGTCACAGACAGACTCTGTAGGACAAGGTATCAGAGTGTGCTTAAAAACTCTATTGATAGAATGACTCAGTAGCTGGGCACAAACAGCTAGGAAGTCCCTTGTGGACATGGGGGAGGCCACAGTTCAGCCTGGCAGAGCAGAAATAGACTCCCCAGATTTTAAACATAGCACCCAACAATACAAACTGGGGGGTAGCTCCCAGTGCTTCAACCCAACTTGCCTTGCTCACTAGGTGAGCATTCAGAGACAGGATGTGTTATAATCTCATCACACACCTAACCAGTGAAGTAAACCCCAAGTCTCCGGTGGGTGCAACAGCGCTTGCAGATGGCGCCTCAAATCAATCCATAAAGCAATATAGGGTACACTGGGACTACAAAAGTCCTAAACGTCAAATCCTCTTTATTGGCCTGACAGAAAAGGTTTCACACTGTAGAACAACGTTTCGGAACACAATCAGGTTCCTTCCTCAGGCAAAGAGTGACAACCAGTGGAACACAAATTTATACCCATAAGAGATGTGCACAAACCAATCAGAACTGTAAGTTCCAGCCCCTCTGACGTCATAATCCCACCAAAAATAACTGATACAGAAAGTACAAAGCAGCACTGGTTGTCACAATATTTGCCTGAGGAAGGAACCTGATCATGTTATGAAATGTTGTTCTACACTGTAAAACCTTTTCTGTCAGGCCAATAAAGAGGACTTGACGTTTAGTGTCAACATACCCTTTATTGCTTTATGCATTCAGAGACAGGGTTACAAAAGAGGCTGTGCAATGGCTTTGGACCAGGAAAGCACGCCGCAGCTAACAGTACACAAAAGGGCCAGTGCCGAAGGTCACTTTGCAAGTAGCCTTGCCATGTCCAAAGGCCTAGTCTCTAAGTGAGTCTTCAGGGACTAATTTAAAACTAGAGGCTGTGCCACAGCACTGGACCTGGAGAGCACTCTATAGCTAAATATACAGGATGTGAAGAAAGTGCTGCAATACGAAGCCTACTGTCCAAAAGGTCACATTCCAGGCTAGCTCCACAAGCTTCCATTTCAGCAGCATCTGGATATGGTCTCCAAACCTGTTGCTGAGGATATGGTGATCTGGATATCTGCTGACCGGATCAAGCAGAGTTCTTGAAGTTTTGACTGAAGTCCCAAAAGCGAAAATGATCTTCAGTGTACAGAGTATCTTGATTGAAGAAACAAATAAATTGAAGAAAATAATATTAAACAGGCTTTTTCTCAGCAAAGCTGAGGAAAGGGAAACCAATCTCCTAGGACACGAGCACAAAATTGAGGCATGATGGTTAGGAGGCAGGGTTATATTGGTGCTGGCCTTCAATTTTTTTTTTCCCCCCGTGTCCAGACCTCCTGTAAGTAGCAGCATATAACCCAGATATCTAAGAATTACTACACGCTTGTGTGAATTGACAATAAAGAAACAAAGTTTTCATATTGCAAATGGCAAAGAGTATGATGCTACTAAAAGCAGGTAAACAGAACACATTTTATAATATAAACAGAACATATGAAAAAAAGTAACTCACGCCATAATTCCTGAGAGATGGAAGAGCTCTGCAGACATATATGCCATGTAACTATATAGGAAAACAAACAAGGGCTCAATAACACGGATGTGGGAGGTGAAGCGGGAAGTGAAGGCTGCGATAATTCCATATACCACTCCAACAAACACCCCTCCCAGGGCAACAACAAAAAAACTCAGGAACCCCAGAGATATATCACGGAATGTGACTTGCTCGAAACCAGAAAACTCTTCAAAAAGGTGATACAAAACCTAGGGAGAAAGATACACATCAACTACTACAATAAGGTCAAACAAATGAGTGGACATTCGGAAAGATTCAATATAACATGGGTGACATACAAACATTTCACTTACATGGCAAAAAGTTCAGCAGGCTATTCATTTTTACACTTTATCTACAAAAAGCTCAGAGTTTACTTGAACTGTAAATAAGGCACAAAAGTACTTGGAACCAGCAGAGGCCAGTGTAGTGCACTCTCCTTTCACCTTAAACTCCATCCCCTCCTCCAGTATTTAAAGTGACACTAAACCAGGGAGAAAAATTTTAAAAATGCATTCAAGTACCCTAACTATTAACAAACATGTATCTTAAATTGTGTATAACTCGGCTGTAGATACTCAAATCATCTCTGAATTGGTGCGGACACTATTCTTCCTTCTGGAGGGTGACTACTTTTGTTCCCCATGGTCCCTGTGTGTGTTGTAAAGTAGCCACCACTCCAAGCTCACTCCATCAATAGACTATAATTTCATGGCAAATTAGTAAACTAAACATGAGATTGTAGTCATGAGGAGTGAGCTTGGAGCAGTGGCTACTTTACAACACACACAGGGACCAGAGGGAACAAGAGGCAGCAAGTGTGAACAAGGGGTCATTGAGGTGTGGGCATCTGAGCTGATAGATAATTGAGGTGACATGCATGGGAGCCCATTACTCACACCACCCCCTGACAGACCCCCACCAGCTACTTCACACTCCCCACTTACAGACATGCTTCCTGATCACCTCACGCCATGCTGAGACACAACTCCCCCAAGGCCTCACACCAACCCAACAGACCCCTTTCCCCTACACTCCTGTCCTGCACATACTGCTCCCATCATATCCTATACACTTGTCCTGCACATACCACCTGCTGCAATCCTCTCCTGTGCATACTGTGTTATACAATCTGCAGAACTCTTCTGCACATAGTGCCTGCAGTCAAACCCTCCACGCTCCTCTAATGCACATACTGAGCCATAATACCCTTCAAATCCCTCTTCTCCACATATAAAGTACTGTCATACCTTCCAAATTTCTATCCTGCACATACTTCCCAGTGTCATATGGTCTGCACTCCTCTACCGCACCTATTGCATGCCATCTTATCCTCCATACTCCTCTACTGCACATCCTGCCAGCCGTTCTACCGTCCACACCCCTCTCCTGAACACAATGCTTAACTTTAGAACTTCTGATCTCCTCTCCTGCACACACTACCCCTTGTAATATCCTTCTTACTTAATTCCTGTACATACTGCCCCCCACCCCCCCTTTACACTCTCCGCACTCTACTCCTGCAAATGCTGTCATACAAGAAATCATGTAAATTATTCCCAATATCCCCAACCTTTCCTGTTCTAGAACAGGCACACTTTTGCTAATGTATGTAAAGGCAAAACATTTTAGTTTTGGATGAAGTAGGGCAGGGTTAGAGAGAGTGTCTGCGTCTACATTAGATAGATGTATCACGCTGTTTGTCCTGGTGTTCACTGTCACTCAAACAGAAAGTGTGGAGAAATCTATATTTTGTCACTAGAGGTAACAAAGATGGCAATCCCCTTCATTTTCGGGAGATTTCCTCTAATTTCCTGTTGTGTTTCCAGGACAGGACGTATAGGGATACCCCCCCCCGTTATCTTCCCCACTTTATCCAAAGCAAAAGATAAGGAAAGGAAAAGGTTTTAGTGCAAAAACTAGGCAATGCGCTAATCACAGATAGAAGAGTACAAGTCATTTAATAGTGAAAAACATGGCTAAGGAACTGGATGAGAACAGGCTACCAATGCTTTATGTTCTTGCAATACCTTACTCATGCTATTCTTAACCACACAACCCTAAAAAGTAAGGTAACCAACCTGTCAGCACACCACCCGAGCTGTTTGACATTAAACATAATATTTTGTATTATTTTATGCATGTGTAATCATTTACAAATGTACTATATTCATAGTATACTATATAAATGTACTCTTCGTGACGGGAGACGTACAGTGTACGTCCTGTCACTTTGTGCCTATATGACTGGCCACGTACACTGTACGTGACGAGTTATATCAGGCTTTGTAATGCCGGTATTTGCTGATTCTCAGCATTTAACAGTCATTCATTAATGTCTCAGTATTGAGGCATTAATTAATGAAATAATTAAGCTTTTTGTAAAAGCTTCTTCCTTTCATTAATGAAAGAATGAAGCCGTTACATGCAAATAGAGGACCGCAATTTGCGATCCCGTATTTGACAGCTCAAAATAGCAGAGAGGCAGCAGTGACTCACCTCACCTCTCTGCTATTTGTTTTGACAGCTCGAGAGCCCGATGTTTGGATACATTTCACCAAAGAGATACAATGTATATCTTTTGAGTGAAATGTATCACTTCTGATCGTCTAGGCACGATCAAAGAGCTTTTAGTGAGATCTGAATCTGACTAAAGTCAGGATCAGTCTCTAAGGTTATTATTAGCTGTTCCTAAGTTTGGATCAGCCTAATAGCCAAAAATAAAATAAAAAAGTTAATTTATCAAGCTGTCATAGTGATTGCTTGATATAAACTGACAAGAAAAAAAAAGTTTTTTTTATTTTATTTTTATTTTTTTTACAAAGTGTAAAAAAATTAAAATAAAGTGTAAAACAAAATTAGGAAAATATAAATTATATATAAATATATTTTGTATACTATAATTATTAAAAAAATTATAATAATCAAAACTTGTGAAAAAAGGGTTTTCTAGTTTTTTTCCTCATTTTTTTTATTTTATTCAAATTAAGTGAGGGGTTAGGTACACATATGTGATATAATTATATAGCCCTATCTGTCCTCTAAAAAACTATATATAATATGTGTGGGTACATTTAGTAAGAAAGTATATTACTGCTGTGGAAGAATCACACAGCAAAAATGTAAAAAATGTGTCAGTCATTTATGAACAGAACCTGAAAACTAGCTCAGTCATGAAGGGGTTAAACATTGTTAATACTTTAATCATTTTGTAAAGTAATGTATATCCTACATATGCTGAATGATTCTTCTGTAATATGCCTGATTTTCTAATAAAAACCGTGAAACTGAATAAAAAAAAAAAAAAGATATGCTCCACTATATAAACACAAATACTAAAAAGAGAAAACAAGGAGCAAAGAAAATGGAACTGTTACCTGTGTCTAGCAAATTTAGTTTCTTAGTGCAAAACAGGAAATAAATATGGATCCTTTAAAGTTAACAGCACAATTTCTTTCCTTTTTTGCTCCAGTTTTTACAATTTATCTCCTTATTAATCCATTGAAAACATTTAAAACCATTAATGATTTAATTAGTTAAAAGCAAACTACTTACTACAGTGACTGCATCATTAAGCAAGGATTCCCCAAACACGAGAATGTGGAGCAGCTCGTTGATATGGATTTCTTCAAACACAGCCAGTACAGCCACCGGGTCCACAGCTGATATGATACTGCCAAACATCAAGTTGTCTAGGAGGCCTACATGTGTAAGATGGGTCCCACTAATCTGGCACACTGCAAAAAGCAGTGACCCTATGAAGAAGGCATTCCAGAGGGTGCCCACTACTGCAAAAATCAGAATAGTTCCCATGTTTTCAGAGAAAGAACGCAGGGGCAAGAAGTATCCAGCATCCAGGATAATAGGGGGCAGGAGGTACAGGAAGAAGACTTTGGAACTTAAAACTGGAGGGATTTCACCTACTGCTTTGATAAGTCCACCAACCAGAAGCCCTACAACAATCAGCAGACAGCTCTCTGGAACGACATTGGACACAGTGGGAATCACATGGAATCCTGAAAAAGAGTAAACCAAAGATATTGCATGGTCAGTACTTGGTAAAAGTAGAATTAAACTCTCAAATTTGTTTTTTTTCAATAATAAATCTGGGAAAAAAAATACCATTGCCCAGCAAAGTATTGCTTTATTTTTTTGCCCAAGCACTTGCAGTTGTTTTCATCAGGCGGCGCCAACCCTTTTAGCTCAGCTTCCCTGAACTTCCTGTCTGATAGAAGAAGATCACAACGGACAGAACAGTTTCCAGCAGCCACCCATCTATTAGTTTGGATAAAGGCGGAGGGGGTTGTGGGTAGTAGGAGAGTGACTCGCCCTGCTGTGTCTGTTGAGACACACACAGCATACTAGCACACACAAGTGGGGCTCCATAGGAACCTGCATGGGAAAGGAGCCGTCCTAAAACAAGATATCAGGGCCAGTGCTCAGGGGACCAAATGATTCTGCAGGAAACTAAAAAACTATTAAAACCTCAGGAAGCATCCACTAAGTTATTTAATCAGCATTTGAAATAGCTTAAACCCCTTTTGACTTTAATCATGTTATAACACTCAGTGTCAAATTTATAAAAACATATACATTGGAAAATTTGTTCTCCTGAAATTAAGTGTTTTTATTTTTCCGGTATGTGCTCATTGTGTGCAACTCAAGTTAAATAAATCAGATTATGGTCACTGCTACCCAGATGTTGTTTTATATGAACATCTGTAATAAGCTCTGCATTGTTTGAGATTAACAGATCCAGCAGAGAATTATTTCTAGTTGGGGCTTCAATAAACTGTACTATAAAATTGCCTTTTACTATTCCCACAGTCCCATTACACCAGTCAATGTCCGGGTAGTTAAAATTTGCCATTATTACGACTGTCCCAGCCCTTGCTTCCATTTTATATGCGTAAGGAGCAGAGTCTATAAGTGCTCATTAGAGTGGACCTTTACACTCAAATAATCAATAACAGTTGTCAACTATTCTCATTATCTATTAGTTGGTTGAATTCCCTAGCTCTCTCCTTCATGCAGGGAGGAGGGCACAGCAAGCAGTGGGCTGGTACAATTGCAATATTAGCTATTGCAATTTGAAATGGCCAATAGGCTGGGTTTGGCAGCAGCCCACTATCTGCTGTATTTACATTCAGCTGTAGAATCTTGCCACTGGCAGCAGTCATTCTCTGGCTGAAGCTATTCAAGCACCATGTGCTTACAATACATTTTTTTTTTTTTTTAAACGTATAAAAAAAAAAAAAGGTGGGAAAAAAGTATTTTTCAGTTTTGGGCTGACAAATTCAGCTGTGGGAGGTGCGTTGCAGTGCCATTCATTTCAATGGCACGCAAAACGTGCCTCCCACCCAGTGTAATCGCCCACCCTGGAACGCTTGGTACTACAATGCAGTGCAAAAAAATTGTGCATGCTGTTTTATTCCGAATTTATCTTTATTTTACTAACACTGCATTTGCGCATTTTATTTTAAATTAAGGATGGTTTTTTTTATTTTATCCGATTAAATCGAAAAAATTAAAATCGGCCAAAAAATAATAAAAATAATCATTAGTTGCAGCTCTACACTCAAATTCTACCAATGCATCCCTCCATGTACGATGATTAATAACATAAAACTAGAGCTAGTAATCTGCCCTTAGTAAACATTGCCACTGTCAGAAGGCTGGGGAAGAAAAGACAAATAAAGGTATATGCAAAGAATACAAAGCCTGCAATTATCTAGAAGTATGTGTCATTACTAAACATTTCTAAAAGGTGTGTTTGTTGATGGTTTAAAGATATGGGCAAAGGTCTGCTTTAACACTGGGAGGGCCTGTAAACAAACTCCAATAATTACTTTTGCACACCAGTATGTAACTGCACCCATAGTGCAGCACCATTACACTAACCATCAATAAAGTCCTCTCCCACACTCACTTTCAGATCACTTCTGACAGAGAGACACAGACCCCGCAACATTTTCATTTTACCCTATCTGAAAGAGCATAGCCAGAAATATTTACAGCCCAATCATGTGAAGAACACAGCCAAGATTCAGCAATACCAACTATAACCCATTTTTACAGTTTTCACTAGCAATCATTTGATCTTTTTTTGTAGTACAAATAGTACTGTAATCTCCAATGTTTGTTTGCAACATGGGAATCTCCTTATCCCCTTCCATTGCCCTACTCCCATCTTCCTCTATTCCACCGCCCATGATAGTCTGACCCCTATTTGACTTATCTGCCCCATTATATTCTAACTCATCCTCCCCTCTCAATCCTATTTTAAATGCTCCTCCAACCTTCCTAGAATTAGGTGCAGAGCATCTTTAGCATATAGGTTATACCCCAACGAAAAGTCAGTCCGGTGCTCTAGAAACCCAAATACTTCTCTCTTTAACATGCATTTAGTTCTCTAAGCTCCCACTGTCTTTCCATTGTTGCAGATGGCACAGGAGATATTACATAGATTAATACCTTGGAGGTTCTTCCCTTCAATTTGCAACCTAGGTCTTTAGATTTATTTTTAAGGATCCTCCATTTTCCATGTATTCTATTATTGGTCCCAACGTAGACCAAGACAGGTCCCAGTAATTTGTCCACCCGGTCCACCACATGCAAAATCCTGGCACCAGAGATGATCCATTCGGTTTGCGACCAACTATTCTATCAGTCCAGTTGTTTAAAATCCAATGGGTTTTTTTTTTTTGCATGTAATTTTTATTGAAAGTTTTCCAACAATACAAAACAGGGCAGAATTTGCTGCAGTCATTACAAGTTCCACATTACATGAAGCCACATAGGTTGCAAGCAAATAAACTAGAGCTGCAGCTAATGATTATTTTCAAAATCGACTAGTTAGCCGATTATTAGGTTCGATTAATCGGATCAACAATAAAATTTAATTTTAAAAAATGGCTCCAGTGATGGACTACTAGTTTGTATTGAGATTGTAGTCCATCACAGGCGCAAGCTTGGAGCGGTGGAAGTAAAAAATAAAAAAAAGTGTGGCGTGCAATATAGTGAAATGGAAAGTGTAAAATTATACAGCAATGAATGCAGAATGGCACCGACTACAGAGGACTACAAATCCCAGCAATAGTACATTATAGCTGGTGGTATTCTGCATTGCGCTATATAATGTATTATTGTTGGGATTTGTAGTCCTCAATACAGCAATGCAGAATACCACCAGCTATGTAGGAGTACAACAAGTCCCAGCAATACATTATACATACAGTGTATAATGTACTATAATGTACTATTGCTGGGATTTGTAGTCCTCTATAGCTGATGGTATAATATACAGTACAGCACAATGTACCATCAGCTATAGAGGACTACAAATCCTAGCAATACATTATAGAGCACTCCTCCTTACTACATCTCCCAGCTTCCCTGTGCCGATCATGGAAATAGAGGCGGGCGGTGAGTGTGAGGCGGGGGAGGAGGTGCGGCGTGGATGCGGGCCTGGCAGCGGCGAGCGTGAGGTGGGGGAGGAGGTGCCGCGCGCAGCGTGTGTGGAGCCGTGAACTGGGCCAACTGATCGGAAGCCGATTAATCGATTATTGAAAAAGTTGACAACTTTTTCAATAATCGATTATGTCGATTAGTTGTTGCAGCCCTAAAATAAACAAAATAGTAAAAAATCCTGACTGGCCGGGAAGCCAGCTCCATGCTCCCTGGCATCAGCGAACAGCTTCTGATACAAGCGATCGAGCGTCTCTCGAGACCCTCGATCACTTGACTGTAAAGCTCCCGGCCGGCTGCGTAATTTCAACGGCCGGCCGGGAAGCTGCTCGTCGGGCTCTCCACCGTCTGCTCGTCAGACGAGTGGATTTTTCGAGCCCTGTATATATATATATATATCATTAAAAAGTGCCCAATTGCTACCCTTTCCACACTACAGCATTGTGTCCAGCTTGCTCTTCCACTCTTCCATCTAGTGCTGTACTCCAAAACTCAGCGGCACTTAGACGTCATTACATAAGCATTGTATATGCCAGGAGTAAAGACTCCTCCCTGCTGCCGAAAAAAAGAAGAGGAAGGACCCATGAAATCCCTGAAAAGGTCAAGAGGACTGCAGAAAGATGTATAGGGAGTTTCGTTTAAAAAAAAACCAAAAAAAAAAAACCTATATAAAACGAATATAAAAACATTCCATTTTGCTTTTCTGTTCTTTTAACAGTGTCGTTTTTTTGTTTTTATTTCAAGCTATCACTAAAAGGTTTGCTACATAATACTTAAAAGAAACAAATATTTAAAAAATATTTTTTTTTATTAATATGCTATTATATATAAATTAATACTGTTCTGTTAAATAACAGTCGTCTTAGCAGAACAAATACTGTTAAGACTACCACACCCTGTACAATCTCCTTTACATCTTCCTATGTAATACATGGGCCTGCCTAATTCAACTCAAATTGAATGGACTGTTTAGCTGGTCCTCATATTACACAGTTTTCATAAATCTAAGCCAACCTTAGTGCTTTTGGGGGCACAGTAAAAATAACAATACAACATATTTTTAAAATAACTCTTCATGCCAATACCAACAGATGCAGCAGTACAACTATGTATGTTACAGGTAACATGCACCAGACATACAGTTTTAGCTGCTTCTAATCCATACTGCAATACTGTCACAGATCAATGAAGTACCAAGTTCACCCTGATGTTACACAAACCTTTTACAAACATAGGTAGGGTAAATACCATCCTGTACCATGTACATACTGTTTAACCAGCTTCCATACAGCTAGCCTTATCCCGTAATTGGATCTACAGGGCGGCACAGTGGTTAGCGCTTCTGCCCTGCAGCACTGGGGGTCCCTGGTTCGAATCCCAGCCCGGTCACTGTCTGCAAGGAGTTCTGCCTGTGCTTGCGTGGGTTCCTCTGGATACTCCGGTTTCCTCCCACACTCCAAAGACATGCTGGTAGATTAATTGGCCCTCTATGTGTGCATGCGAGATAGGGACCTTAAAGATTGTAAGCTCCTTGAGGGCAGGGACTGATGTGAATGTGCAACTATGTAAAGCGCTGCGTAAATTGTCGGCGCTATATAAATACCTGTCATAAATAAAATACTGGTCAAGAGGCGATATTATAGCAAAAAGTGTTGCAAGCTTTGATTTTCATTTCCATTGGCTTTGTATGGGTTTACCTAATAAGATGGTGCAATAAGGTACCTAGTTTATGTCAGGAGTCAGTGCCAAAGCACTAAGCTACAATTAGTGAGTAGTGAGTCACTACTGATAAAGAAATGCTAGTCATAGCAAATTACACAGCATAGAATGAATAGGTGTGCAAATATCGTAGGCGGGTGAAAGGGCCTGTTATGCTCTTTGTGATGTTATCATGCTCATACCTAAAAAAAAAAAAAAAAAAAAGACTACAAAAGACGTGCGACCGTACAGTAGAAACGGTCGCACGTCTTCGTTCACGCTGTTCGATTCTCGTACGATCGCGGGATTTCACGCGATTCTCGTACGAGAATCGAGCAGTGTATGGGCACCTTTAGAATAAACCTCCTTTACTTCCTGTTCAGATTCAGGGTGCATTAGCACCAGAATCGGAGCCCAAAACGAGAGTCAACAAAAGTAAGTTGTTGTGAACCAAACTAACTTGCGCTAACGGAAATAGTAAAACTAAATTAAGATGGATTAAAATTTAAAATAGATATTAATATGACCCCGGAGCTAAAATTTCTAAAACCAAAAAGGAAAAAAGCTGCTGAACTCAGGCTAAAAGCCTACAGAATAATGGTGTAATGAAGTGTACAGCGCTAAATGCCCTTCAGGAAATTAGATAACGGTAGGGATCATATGGTGTCACCTCCGTGTCAAGCAATCGTGAAACAGTGTATATATAATAAATATTTGTGTAAAAACTTATAGTACGTTATAAAATGTGTCAGCAGGTGTCATAAAAGGCGTGTCATACATGAACCTTATTAAATAAATAAACAAAAATCTTCAAAGAACATGTGTCATATATGTGAAAAAAATATTATTGTGAAAAAAATATTAAATAAATAAATAAACATGTGTCATATATGTGAAAAATAAATATATCACAATATAAAACAGTCTGTGTTGTTTTCTTTCGAAAATAAGTAGAAGTATGCACTTATAATATAAAAAATGCACCCAAAGTTCTTAAAGCTCTCCGATCTTCAAAACAAAAAAAGCCCAGAAGAATGAGAATAAAAATCAAAATCAAAAGAAATGTCCAATATTATGAAGTGTCCAACGAAAAAACGATAGAAAAAAAAAAAAGAAGGCAGGTCCCCTATAGGGAATGCACTCACCAGATCCCTGATGGTCGAAAGCCTTTATTCTTATCCAATGGAGGCCGAAGATGTATGTCCTCTTCTCCCGTTTGGTGAAAGCCTCAGGCTACAGAACCCGCTTGCTTCTCCGAGGTGAAGGGATTACAATCTTTGTTGTTAGGTCTCCTCTATTGGGTATCCATCCGGACAAAGAACACAAGAAATGCGCTCATAGCGTAGTAAGTTCAACTTTAATGGGTCCAAAATAATAAATACAGACAAACAAGCGCTCTATAAAAATTCCATAAAAATCAATGTGGAAAGCCGGCTAGTCACTCAATCTGAGTGCAAAAAGGACTGGAACAATGACGTAAAGGTAGGCCCGCCCCCGACGCGTTTCGTCACATGGACGTTCTCAAGGGATGACAGGTCTCAAGACCCATTAAAGTTGAACTTACTACGCTATGAGCGCATTTCTTGTGTTCTTTGTCCGGATGGATACCCAATAGAGGAGACCTAACAACAAAGATTGTAATCCCTTCACCTCGGAGAAGCAAGCGGGTTCTATAGCCTGAGGCTTTCACCAAACGGGAGAAGAGGACATACATCTTCGGCCTCCATTGGATAAGAATAAAGGCTTTCGACCATCAGGGATCTGGTGAGTGCATTCCCTATAGGGGACCTGCCTGTTTTTTTTTGTTTTGTTTTTTTCTATCGTTTTTTCGTTGGACACTTCATAATATTGGACATTTCTTTTGATTTTGATTTTTATTCTCATCCTTCTGGGCTTTTTTTTGTTTTGAAGATCGGAGAGCTTTAAGAACTTTGGGTGCATTTTTTATATTATAAGTGCATACTTCTACTTATTTTCGAAAGAAAACAACACAGACTGTTTTATATTGTGATATATTTATTTCTCACATATATGACACGTTTATTTATTTATTTAATATTTTTTTCACAATAATATTTTTTTCACATATATCACACATGTTCTTTGAAGATTTTTGTTTATTTATTTAATAAGGTTCATGTATGACACGCCTTTTATGACACTTGTTGACACATTTTATAACGTACTATAAGTTTTTACACAAATATTTATTATATATACACTGTTTCACGATTGCTTGACACCGAGGTGACACCATATGATCCCTACCGTTATCTAATTTCCTGAAGGGCATTTAGCGCTGTACACTTCATTACAACAAAAGTAAGTTGACTCAAGTTTGCATACTGCGTTGACATTGGTTGCATTTTTGGTTTGATTTTTACACTAAGCTATATAAAAAAGGTATTGGTTCTACCTTGCGTTAACATAAAATCTGCAGCTCACATCAGTCTGTTACATTGTGCTTAAGAAATGTAGAGCCTGCTCTACTTTATTCAACGGAGGGCAGTACAACGCAACGTACTGATGTGAACTGCTCTCATTTACATAAATTAGGTAATATCCTTGCATTGGCATCTGTTAAAAAACGGATGTCAACACATTGGCTGTGAATGGGGCCTAAAACACTAAGTGAGAGGGAACATCTCCACCAGGGCAACAGACAAAAATAAAAACCTGGTAAAAAGTTCCCTGCAATAAAAAAAAAAAAAATTTCAGAGGGAGTTCCACTGATTTATGAGAAGGAAACATCATCCATGAAGCCCATCTTGCTGATAAGACTTTTTGCTTTTACTCACAGCTGTTATCCACTAATACTCACCAAACCATTCATCAAGACTTGCTAGCTTTGCATAAAGTGTTTTCCGCAGAATAAATCTATAATTAACAGTCGTCTGTGGTTTTGCCATGGATGTCAACAAAATAATCACCTTTCATAGCAAAACAAAATAAGCTAGTCACTAATAAAATGCATCATTTCCATTATCAGCGCATGCTATTAAATCTAGGTTATTTCATTGCAGGGTTCATAGCTGCAGCAAGCCAGACCAAAGTGTTTTTAAAGCAATTCATGCTGGGACCAAATACAAACTATGATAGGTTCTTGAAGCAAAAAACAGATTGAGCTGCTTTAAAAAAAAAAAGTGGTCACAGTGCAGTGTTGCAGCAAGCTCCATAAAAGCGATTGCTCTTAAGGTGCCCATACACTGCACGATTCTCGTACGAGAATCGCGGGAAATCCCGCGATCGTACGAAAATCGTGCAGTGTGAAAGACGTGCGACCGTTTCTACTCCACGTTCGCACGTCTTTTGTCTAAGGAGCATGCTAGAAAACCAGCCGAAAATCGTACGATTTTCAGCTGGTTTGATTGGTGCTCGGGAGACAAATGCCGAACGGGCCGGTTTGCGCACGCGCACACTGCCCGTTCAGCATTGCGGTCATCGCAAGTACGATCTGCCTGTCCAAGATGGGCAGATCGTACGTTTTTTTAATTACTTTACAACCATCGCAAGACTAAGGTCTTGCGATGGTTGTAAAGTGTATGGCCACCTTTAAAAAGGGGAGGATAACTAGTCAGTCACCAAAAGAAACAAACATAATTCAGGTGGAAGCAATTTAGACCAATAGCTAAAGTAGTCAACAAAAAAACCTTTGCGTATTCTAAAAGGTGAAGGCCGCAGCCTATGATACCCAACCCTAGCATTTAGAGGAAAGGAGTATGGGACAATACAGTGCGTCCTGAACAGACATTACCCAGTAAACAGCTGGGAGATGAAGAAAAATACCCTTAAAAGGAGAACTATGAGGCGAGTGATTTTCACTCACCTCATAGTTCTAGCCGACCTGTGACAATGAAACTGTCACAGGTCGGCTCTGTAGATCGGGAGGGTTAAGGAGAACTATGGGGAAAAGCCTTACCCCATAGTTCTCCTTTAACCCTTGGATTATAGGGATTATAAACTCAGAAGTTAAACCTTTAAATTGCATTCAAGAACCTTAAGTATTAACAAAAATATACCTTATTTGTGTATCACTTGGCTGTGGATCCTCAAATCATCTCTGAATTGGTGCCGACACTGTCCTTCCTTCTGGAGGATGGCTACTTTTGTTCCCCATAGTCCCTGTGTGTTGTAAAGTAGTCACCGCTCCATGCTCACTCCTGTGATAAAACTTTAACTTCAATATAAATAAGTAAACTAAACCTGAAATTGTAGTCCATCACGGGAGTGAGTTTGGAGCGGTGGCTACGTCACAACATACACGGGGACCATGGGGAACAAAAGTAGACAACATCCAGAAGGAAGGACAGTGTCAGCATCAATTCAGAGATGATTTGAGGATCTATAGCCGAGGGATACACAAATAAGATTATTTTTTGTTAATAGTTACGGTACTTAAATGCAGTTCAGGTACTTGCACTACTGCTTTATAAATAATTCCATTTTTATTAGACCATTGATAAATATCACTTACATCTCCCACAGATCTTTTGAAGTGTTTCATCTTTCCCTGGAGGTCTTTTAAAAAATAACATATAATGCATCAGGAATACGTTTTCCAAAATGCTGATGAATCCTCCATGGATGCTATGCTGTTAAGCTGTCTGCCTGGAGGAAGGAAGCAAATTACAGAGTGTAGCTCTCTTCTCTGTCTCTTGTTGCTTATAAGGCAATACAATTCCCCAAAGTAGATTTATGCAATGCGCAATACCTCTATTTATGGGAGGTGTTAAAGCATTACTATACTTCTGAACATCAAACCATAGAACAATCCAGAAACATAGCACTTTGAACCCCTTTACTTAAAAAATGTTTATAAATGTTTTCACACATCTTTCACCCGAGATTTACACATTATACTGTAAATAGACCCCAAAATGTTCAAGCAAACTTGTCAGTGATACCACAGACCATAGCGATACAAAGGGACAGATTTGGTAGGCAAATATCGCAATATAGCCTTAAAAGGAGAACTAGGAGGCGAGTAAAAATCATCCTCATAGTTCGAGCCGACGTGCGACAATGAAACTGTCACACGTCGGCGCAATAGATCGGGAAGTGAGCGAACACATACCGAACGCTTACTTCCTGATCATCTCCCTGCAGAGAGCTGTGGCCGTCACTCACGGCTCCCTGCAGGGATTTCCCCCTCACCGATCCTCCAGCGCTGACTGTAGGAACGAATGGGGCGGGTACAGCTGGCTCTGCCTCTAGATAGGCAGAGCCAGCTGTCACTCACGCAGCTGGGTGGATCTCGACAGTAATGTCGGGATCTGTCCCAGCTACTACGGTCTCAGTATACCGCGAGCTGTAGCTTGCAATATACTGAGCTTTGGTCAAGCAAAACAAATGACAAACGCACTCAACAATTTGTTACCAGTTATACAGTAAGGTGCACACGAAATGGGCTTTGAACAGTAAAACAGTAGAAAGGTATCATGGCACACTCACAAACTAGCATGTAAAACAACTTGTCTCACCACTAAGGACAATGACAGAGGTTTGGATACACGTCTTTTGCAGAAAATGTGAAAGCCGCACAGCCGCGCCAAGGCACCTCTTATAGTGCGGTCATAACTCCAAACTATGAGAGTCTCCATCTTGGAGCACATGGGGGCAGAAGATTTCAAATTGGGTGCAGGTTTGTCAGGAGGAAGCCCAACCTCCTTAAAAGGCACAGAAACACACAAGGGATCCCCAAGTGGTGAGACAAGTTGTTTTACATGCTGGTTTGTGAGTGTGCCATGATACCTTTTTATATGCTGGTTTGTGAGTGTGCCATGATACCTTTCTAATGTTATACTGAGCTTTGGGTCACAGAAGGACGCTAGTATATGTCCTCCTGTGACCATTAAGAGAACTATGGGGAAACCACTTACCCCACAGTTCTCTTTTAAAGAAAGTAGAACAAAAACTAGATGGAAGACAGTGAGGGGATTTACGAAGGCTGCTGCAGCAGCTGTGCATGGCAACTAATCAGCTTCTAGCTTTCATTTTCAACGTTTAACTGGGAAAGCGGAGGAAAGAAACAGATTGGATGTACAACTGCTCCAGATTCTGTCTGCTCCAGTTTTGCAATTCTGTAGCAAAGAAAACCCCCCAAAAAACAAAGGCTGTTAAAATCAAAATTAAAGTGTATCCTTAGGCAAAGCCCTTATTTCAGATTAACCCCTTCATGACTGAGGCATTTTTTTCCTTTTTTGCACCCATGTTATATTCCACATTTTAGGCCTGGAAATTACTTAAAACCCCCATTCATTATATATTTTCTGAAAGCCAAGACCCTACAGAATAAAATTTTGGCAGTTGCAAATTTTTATGTTGCACGATATTAGCGCAACTCCTTATCAAACCCCAAAATTTAGTGTAAAATGTACTTAAATGCCCCAAAACACAATAAAATACCCATTTTTTAAAAATAAAATATAAAAGATGAGGTTACAACGAGTAAATTGATACCCAACATGCCCAGGTTAAAAATTGTGTTCGTCCATGAAACGGTGACAAACTTCAGTACCCCAAAAGGTCCATAGACGACGCTTTAAAAGCCCCCACAGGTCATCAATTTAGAGATACCCAAAAATACTGCCCCTAGAATTATTGCTCTCACTCCGGCGTGCGTGGCGATACCCACCAGGTATAGCGCGTTCGTCGTTTTCATACGTAGGCGCACCCGACGCAGGGGGGGAGACTTTAAAAATTTTTTACATTTTTAGATTTATTTTAAAAACTATTTTTTTTTTACTTTACTTTGATTGCTATGACATAGGGGGGCTTACAAGCCCCCCCCCCATGTGATAGCAAAAGGTGGTGACTGGTACTCTTTAAGGTGATGCTGGGGGTCTAAAAGACCTCGTGTGTCACCTTTACACTCTAAATAAGCTATTGAAGTGCAGATCGCACTTAAATAGCTTATTGCTGAGCTTTAGGCGCCCAGCACTGACAGCTATGGGACCGGAAGTGATGCAATCTGCATCGCTCCCGGTCCCATAGAACGGGGAGGGGAATCGACGAACGGAGGCACGTCAATTTCCTCCCCAGCTTCCCGCGGACACCACAGAAGCCGGTCCCGGGCGGGGGTGTCCCCTTCACGGGACTCTAGAAGCGATCTGGCGCAGCAGAGTCACCAGAATCACTTCTATTGTATTTGCCGCCGGGAGTCTGTTGCCCTAATGCTGGCGACGTACACAGTAGATTGTCAGTCACGAAGGGGTTAAGTGAGAAATGGTTCGATCTGTCAAGTTTTTATTGCGGTCTGTGACTCCATTGTGGAGATTCACTCCTCTGCTTGTCAGATCATGGTCATCAGGAAGGTGAGGGGCAATTCAAAATATTAGAGTTGTCCCCACAACAAGAGGTAGGGGAAATCATGCAATAGAGGCAACTCATCCGGGGACAACTTTCTAAGAGGGAAATTCCCCACACTTTTTGAAGATTTCCTCTAAACGTCTTGTTGGGTCTCTCGGATGGGAAGTGAAGGGAAATGAAGGGAAATGTCCCCAATGGTATACAAAGACAGCAAAAAAAAAAAAAGTTTTGGCAATACATAAACTTTGAGGGCTTGTTCACACCAAATCCAGACCAGATCTGCATGAGTTTCTGCACATGCAGTGCAAAGTGGTTTGTCGCGTTTTGGGCCATTTTCAAAAAAGTTGTTTTTTTAAGCCTAAAATGGGCTTTCAGTGCGTTCCAGGGCATTTGCATGTGTTTGCATGTGTTTTGGTGCGTTCCAGAGAAGCCCAAAATACCACTGGAATACGCAGTTTTGATGCGTTCTGTAACTGCTCTGCATCTGCTCCGCACTTGGTGTGAACAAGCCCTGGAATTAGGATGGCCAGTGCGATATGGAACATAGTAATGTTATGATGCGTCACCTGCACTCCTTACAGGGACTGGACCTTAATTAGTGGTCGTGGTGCTCGTAGTGATTACACGGATGGCACCGTGTTTTGCAAAGTTGTAAAAACGGAGATCACCAGCACTCAGTTAAAACCTTACTCTTGCTTATTTATTAAGGAAACAAGTCACAAGTGTCAATTAGCCGGTATAAGCAAAATAATAAAATGCACATTATTGGCTGTTCCCAAGTTTGGAGCAGCCTAACAATCAAAAGTATTCAATTATCAAGCAGTCATAGTGATGTGGGAGGGAAAATGGTAGAAAGACTGGAGGAGCTCTTAAACTAGAAAGTGGGGGGGGGAGGGTATAAAAATTAAATTACTTAAACTAAACGTTGATAATTTAATCATAGATAAAAATAACACAGAAAGTAGTGAAAAAGGAGTTAATAATAGTGGGCTCACTCCAGTCAATATAGGAAATCCGTTGGCACATGTAAGTATAACTAACAACGGACGACTTGTAATGTCTTTATTTTAACTCTCATATAATGTAAGTGTGTGTGTGTGTGTGTGTGTGTGTGTGTGTGTGTGTGTGTGTGTCCCTAGAGCAAGTAGCTGGCCATACATTGGTTGTCTTTCCGCACACACGCTCATATGGAAAATCTCATCAGAACATTCAACAATTCAAAAATAGAGTTTGACATTTTGTTTAATTTTAACATTCAATGCGTGAAGTTTTTAAACAGAAAACTATAAATCACAATTGAAGTTTCGTTCCTTTGAGAAAAATTTTCCATTCAGCTCGTTCAATTTTTTTTTTTTTCCAGAACAGAGGATGAAAATAATTTATTTCACCCCCGTAACTATTAGCAAATCCTACAAACCCTTTCCGAAAACTAATTCATTTTTCCCCCCCAACTATAGTCTACTGGTGTATGGCCAGCTTAAAGCATCAGGGATCCCTCCAGGTGTGCATATGGCATTTTGTACAATTGTCTGTAGGATCTAGCATCACATGGCATGGTTGTTACAACTTTGGTGTCGCTTTGAATTTAGTGTGTTATTTTGATGTAATAAATGGAATGCAATGATTTATTCCCATAATATTATTGTATAACTTTTGTCATGATGATTATTCTGTCATTTTGCCTATGGGGACTATAGATCAGCTCCACCTCTTCTTGCAAATAAAGTGCGAAACCTGCTGAAGTCAAAGACACTCCATTCATTGATGTACTATAACCAACACTTATTTTGTACACGAGATCCAAGAACGGTTTTGTATGTGGCATAATTAATGTAGAGGTGGTATTACCAATAGAGTAGGAGGTATTTACCAATAGAGGATTAGTTATACCCGCTCTAAGGTTGTTAGGCAATGGAGCAATACCCAATTGTTTTTATTTTTCTATGCGATTTTATGAAATGGAGATAAATAAACTTTATTGGTTTTAAACAAGTTTGGTCATTTTGGGCTGTGACATTGGCACCTTAAAAGCTCCACAAAATTGCAATTTGTCTTCTGTTATAACAAACAGGGGTATGGTGCCTATTTACCCAGAGGCGCGATATGCATTGTTTGTTCCTTATTACATGTGAAGGGAACTACAGCCCATTTTACGGGGACCCCAATCCTGCCAACAGTGGAGAAGACTGAATTTTTTTTAAAGATGAGCACCGAGCTGTAAGAGCTAAAAATATTTTCTCTTCTGATGGTAAGCCATTTATTGATTGGCAGCATGTTAAATGTTGCAGCTAAAACTCAGATACTGGCAGATGCATTCTGTGCAATAGGGATAATGTTATTCCACATTTTAGAAAACCCAAGCGTCATTACTCCCTGCTGTGCTTCTCCGAGTTTGTCTGTAATACTGACACAAGGACATGGTGGCAGCCAGCTAATCTTAGCTCCTATGGTACCGGCTGCCAATTTGCACATTTTTCCCAAAACCAAGATGCCAAAAGAAATTCATAGCCAGCTATATTAGGAGGTTCTCACAGCTTCTTCATTGCATTCTATAAAACAGAATATTATTTAGAGTTTTTGTTCTTTTGAAGAAATTATTTATGTAAATGATGTTTGTAAAGCTGCTTTTCGAATCTTCAGAAAAATCACAAAAAAGTAACTGCAATTCAATGGCCAGCATAACAGGTAAAATGACTAATTATGAGCCGAACATTTTTAGCTTTTCCAGAGTCTTTCAGGACAGGTCCAGTGCTGATTAAAGTTAGACCAGAATCAGAGGCATATGTCAACTATTTCCCTCCTCCCCCATACACAGCAACAAGAGTAACTGAACTTTTGTTGTAGTAATCACTACCTCAATACATGTATCAGTCAACACTAACTGGCTGTGCAAGCACAACAGATTCACTATTAGTTTCAATGGAAAGTCCCAATAGTGGTCAGCCTTTCCAGAAATAAATGGGGAGCTCATAAGCTGATGTACAGGTATAAATGCACTAATGGGTTTAGTAAATTGTACTTCTTGTCAGTTGTAACCTGTGTGCCTATTTACATTCTGGGTATTAAGTTAACTGAATTACATGTACAGCAAAATAGGAATTTTAAAAGGCATAGCTTGGCATATAATTAAAAGAGAACTATGGGGTAAATGTTTTCCCACCATAGTTCTCTCTAGGGTCACGGAGGACATATACTAACCTCCTCCCGTGACCCAAAGCTCAGTATATAACAGGCTATTGCCTGCGTTATACTGAGAACCCACGTAGCCGGAACGGATCCCAACAATACTGTCTGGCTCCACCCAGCTGCGTGAGTGACAGCTGGCTTTGCCTATCTAGAGGCAGAGCCAGCTGTGCCCGCCCCTCCCCCGTTCGTTCCGCCACTCAGTGCTGGAGGATCGGAGATGTGAATTCCCGCAGGGAGCGGTGACTGACGGTCACTACTTACTGCAGGAAGACGATCGGGAAGTGAGCGGATCGGCTGCATGTTTCTGCTTACTTCCGATCAATAGAGCCGACCTGTGACAGCTTCTTTGTCACAGGTCGGCTCTAACTATGAGGATGAGTGGAAATCACTCACTTCATAGATCTCCCTTAAAGCATTTTCAAGGATAAGTCTTCAAAACTTGGTACTGTCCCTGGAAGCGAGGTATTTGTTGACAAACATGTCTCAACCATGATATCTGTGTATGCAATTTTTATATCATAATGCACAACATTTTAGGTTTATTTTGCTAAAGCCATTCTCTGACATATGTAGAACATTGGTTGAGTTATATATGCAGATATGATTTCTATAGAAATATTGCAGCTTTTCACTTCACTCTAATCCCCTAATGCCCCAGAAGCACCCATCAAACATATTATTCTGCAAAGAAAGCACCAGAAGAAGATACTGCACTTGTAAAATGTATCAGGAAAAAATGATGACGTATGGCCACTTACAGACAGTCTTCAATGTATCAATTGCTTTGCAGAAGAAGAAAAAAAAAAGCCATTTACACCCCATTCACACACAGCGGTTTATCGCACGATTTCTGCCGCAAAATCGTGCATATATCCTATCGCTCTAAGTAGCTTGTCCAATGCATTTCAATGGAGCTGTTCACATCTCGCAGCTCAATGTCGCCTGTAGCTCGTCGCTCGTACATGACCCTTTTTGCGCGGATGTCGCGCGATTCGGCCCCAATAGACTATGGTGTCGCGCAAAATCACGCATTACCGGCGATTACTGCGCGACTCCGTCGCGCCACAGAGGGGTCACTTTTGCCCTGCAAAATGGAAGGAAAGAATGATGTCACATCAAGATCGCTGGTGGTTGATTACAGCCCAATGTAGCAGCGACGAAGTCACGCCCAAAAAACGCGAGAGAATGTAGAGCGAGAAAATGTGCATTTTCGCTCAATATCGCGCAATGTAGCTCAAAGCCGTTCAGCACAAAATTGCGTGGAAAAACGCACAATACCCAACGCTCAATACACAACGCTCAGTGTGAATGGGGCCTTAGTGATGGGAGCCATCCTATATGTGGAAAATGCACACAATAGATTTCGGAGGCTGGATTTTGCTGTAAAGAATGCAAAAATAAAAAATGGAAAATAAAATATTAAAAAAAGACAAGTGAAGGTGGTGTAAGGTATGCAGCTACATTGAATCTTCCCCCCCCCCCCCCCCCCACAGGACGGGTCTCTCCTCCTGACTGCTGCGACGTGGAGCCAGCCGCTGTCTGCCTTGTGGGGCATGAAGTCCGTCTTTGACATGAAGTGAGCGTGAGACAAGGTACAAGTCTGCGGGGGGTAGAGGAGTCCTTGCTCCTATCTAATGAATGCGTTTCCTGCGTTGCAGACATTCGTTCCCCGACGACCATTACGTGGAGTTCAGCAAACACTCGCAAGATCGTGTCATCGGCACGAAGGAGGACGTGGCTCATGTGAGTATGGTGTGCACCTACATTGAATCTTCCCCCCCCCCCCCCACATGGAGGGTTTTGGGGCTTTGGCAAGTAAATTAGACACAGTGATATTATAGAGGACCTCTACCAATATCTTTAAAAGAACAGCAAACACACCTATAGAAATGTTTAGTAATGACAATCTACTAATGATAGATACTTCTAGATAATTGCCGGCTTTGTGTTCTTTGCATACCTTTTCTTTCACAGTCTTCTGACAGTGGCCATGTTAAGGGCAGATTACTAGCTCTCTTTTCACTTCCTGGATTTCTGGCACATGTGACCATGCAAATCATCTCAGGGGAGGAAAATGCCTTTCCCTGAGATCTCCTGAGATTACAGATGAGATTTCCCAGCAATGCTCTGCTGATGACAAGGCGATGCCAGTGTGTATTAGGTTGGCAAACTGAAGTTATGTGCACCTTTCAAAGCAGGAAGTGAATGCTCTGCAAGTGTATTTCAAAATCACAACATTTTACACCTGACATGTCTGTTATTTGTAATCATTATACAGAGAGGGATGCATTGGTAGAATTAGATATGCGAGTGTAAAGGTCCGCTTTAAATGCATACATGAAAATGTCAAGATGCAGGGAGTTAGATCACACATGGCATCTGTAATACAGAAAGATCTTATTGATGAGCTGCAAAGCCAAGGTTAAGGAACGAATATTAGATAGCTTGGAAGGGGTTTCCAGCAGTCATTCCTCTTCAACATGCAACTACACAGGAATACTTGATATCTATTGAAGCTGAACTTCGCAAGTCCGATCTTTCCAGGTGCTACACACTAGTTTTCATGGGAACAGATAGAGCTGCCACAATGATGGGAGAGATAAATTGACTGGTACAGCAAATGCGTTCCAAGTTTAAACATCTTGTTGGTACTCACCATGTTGTACATGGACTAAACTAGAGCACCCTAGATGCTATAAACAATGTCTCATCAGTTAGTGAAGTTGGAGACCCATTGTGGAAGCTGAATAAAATGGATCGGTACAGGTCCAAAAGTAAAAAGTAAAAATCAGAGATCCTCGAGAGCCAGGAACTTGAACTCTCTGTATAAAATGCCAGAACTAGGCCAACTGAAATGAAACATACACCAAGGCACAACGCACGCATGTTTGCAAGAAACACAACACTACAAGGAATCTACCATAATAAACAGCTGATAGAAATGCTGCTTTCAGGGCTAGTTCACACCAAGCGCGGAGCAGATGCAGAGCACAGCAGTTACAGAACGGATCAAAACTGCGTCCAATGTATTCCAAATGGTATTTTGGCCTCTAGCTCACACCAGAGCGTTTGGTTCCAGAGCATGTGGAAAAACTGCAGAATGCCCTATTTTTTCTGCACTGGAACGCACCAAAACAAAAAACGCATGCAAACAACCTGGAACGCACTTAAAGCCCATTTTACAAAAACGGCCCGGAGCGCGGCAAAAATGTGGCAAAACACACTGCACTACATGTACAGAAACTCATGCAGATCTGGTCTGCATTTGGTGTGAACAAGCCCTTACAAAGATCAAGAAAAACCATCAACAGTGGAATTAATGGTTCTTGAGGAAAGATTTCCAAAATACCATGCACGCATCGCCATGCACACAAAAGGATTTTGACACTGTCACTAACCTTCCTGAAACAAAATAAACCCCAATAAAGAATGTTGGTAGAGGACATCACAACTTTGGCTCAACATTTTAAATCCAGCTCCAAGCAATTTTAGAGAAAGTTCTTGATGACAAGTATGACTTGGTCAAGGATGGTCTCTAAATGAGTTGCTGGGCAGAGCTTTTTCATGCAGCGACAGGTTTCCCATTTTTACTTGCCTATCTGTCGTGGCTGTACTACGCGGATCCGCTGCATCATGCGACAGGTAGTATAAGCTGGCCATACACTTATTTATTTTACGTTCAGCTTACAGTGACATTAAACCCTCAGATTTTTTAACATAAACCAATACTGTAATGTGTGCCTTACTGTAATCCATGGTTGTTTCCCTTCTCTTTGCTGCTCTTCCTTTTAAATCTGTATCTGTTCTCATGCTGTGCAGAACTTCTGTTTTGTAGCAGACTACCTTGTCTCTGGAATGGATACACGGTGTCTGTGTGAAGGCTCACAACCTGAACCAGCACTACAGGAAGAGGCACTCAGCTGCAAAGGGAAGTTCTCCCCCAGCATGAGAAGAGATAGGGATTTAAAAGGAAGAGCATCAAAGAGAAGGGAAACTACCATGGATTACAGTAAGGCACACATTACAGTATTGGGTTATGTTAAAAAATCTGAGGGTTTAATGTCACTTTAAGGGCTGAAAAAAAATATAACAGATTCTTTCATCCACGCTTAACAGCATGAATGGACAAATCTCCCCCACGTGTCCTTTGTATTCTGACAGCAGGAGAAATGCTGCTCTCCGAATGCTCAACTGGTGACAACAGCTGATTGGCTGCCCTCACTGTTCGCCCTAAGATTTTCTATCTGGCTCCATCGATTTCCCAATTGAAGGATGCCAAACTGAAGGGTGCCAACAGGGGCACTCACTATGCGTATTTCGCACAGTGTATGGCCAGCTTTAATTTAAGGAGCATGATGAAAAATACTTTTGGGTGTTTTGGGTCATCCCTGCTGGCTGACAGTCTGCAGGATTTGATAATCCAGCTGAATGGTCCATCCTTAGATCCATGGTATTTTGGAGCAAAAGGCACACTGCAGCTGCCGGTATACTACCCACACAAAACAGTGCAGCCCTAAGCTCGTTATATCAAATTCTGTTTGCAAATAGCAAGCACTCATGTGTACAGATAGTACACCGGCAGCCACTACTAAGGGGAAGGAGCATTCACTCAAAAGGTAAGGCTGGGCACACACCTTACACCCATCGCAAGACTTTTGTCTTGCGATGGTTGTAAGGTAATTAAAAAAACGTACGATCTGCCCATCTTGGACCGGCAGATCGTACTTGCGATGATTGCAAGTCCGCCCCGCTGAGGGGCGGGCTTCCGGAGAACGCAGTGCTGAACGGGCAGTGTGCGCACACCGGCTCGTCCGGCTTTTATATTACAAACATGCCACACACTCGTCGAAAATCGTACGATTCTCGGCGGGTTTTCGGACATGTTCCTAAGATAAAAGTCATGCGACCTTACAGTAGCAGAGGTGGCACGGCTCCCACACACCTTACGATAATGTGTGGGCACCTTTTGAGCAGTGGGGGAAGAGGGCAGATTAGTGGGAAGTGATTCCATGTTCTCAAATTCCTTTTAGGTTTGGTACCTTATTTCTGCGTGTGACACAAGCCTAGCACAAAGTGTTTTTTTGGGGGGGTTTTCACCAATAATACTATGTTTTATTTTTAGCTAAAATGAACAATAAAAGATCAATTAGCTAAACATTTATGTTCCCATTTTCCCTTTGCTAGAGCATAACTTTCTTGACCAAAATCATGAGGGCTTGCTGACATTGCGGCTCTTCTCAGGATACTAGTTGCCTGACTTACTTGCTTTACTGGTTGTTGAGTCATTGACCTGGACTAACTACTATGCAGATCAAGAAAGTTGGAGTAAAGCCAGATATCCTTGTCTGCATACTTGTTCTGGGTTAATGACCTAAAATATTAGCAGGCAGCTAGCATTTTCAGAGTCAGGAGTAACAATGGTACCTTCTGTTTCTCTCAAGACAGGTGACATTGAATATATTAGCTCATTGCTACTTTTACATAGAACATTGTCCCTATTTCTTACTCAACATGCCAACTCTATGGGATATATCTAGTAGTAAGCAAGTACGATTTTACAAAAGGATTTTTTGAAAATGAGAAACAACATACATTAATAAATTGGGCAGGATCTTTAAAGCTCAACTCCTGGCTTAACACAAAGGTAGGGTACACATACGAGAGCTATTTTACGCACTAAAAGCCCATTTTAAACTAAAAAAAGAAACTCATGCAGATCTGGTCTGCATTTGGTGTGAACAAGCCCTTAGGGATAGTTACAATTCACTACTAGCATTATAGGAGAACTATGAGGTGAGTGCTCCTCATAGTTCTAGCCAACCTGTGACAATGAAACTGTCACAGGTCGGCTCAGTAGATCGGGAAGTGAGCGAACACATACCGGCGTTCGCTCACTTCTCGATCCTGTCACTGCAGAGAGCCTTGACAGGGGAGGGACTGGAATCCCCCCTCCCCTGTCTGATCCTCCAGTGCTGACGGACGGGGGAGGGGGTGGGTACAGCTGGCTCTGCCTCTAGATAGGCAGAGCCAGCTGTCACTCACGCAGCTCGGCGGATCCAGACATAATTGTCGGGAGCCGTTTCAGCTGCGTCATCTCAGTATACCGCGAGCTACAGTATACTGAGCTTAGGGTGACGGGAGGACGCTAGTTTGTGTCCTCCCGTTACCCTTAGGAGAACTATGACTATGGGGAAAAGCCCTAACCCCATACTTCTCCTTTAACAATATGTGGTGTAGAGGATTTGCTGCTACAAAGTCGCCTGCCTGACATGGCTAAAAATTAATAAAATGTCAAAGCAATTTAAGGCCTGATCACACAATAGCAGTGCAGTAAAGCGCATTCATGCATTAGTATTACCACAACACACTTGCAGCGCGCCCTGACGAAAATGCTGCATGCCTGATTTTTGGTCCATTGTGGTGCATATGGAAGCCCCTTCAA
Organism: Nanorana parkeri; assembly: GCF_000935625.1. NCBI lineage: Eukaryota > Metazoa > Chordata > Amphibia > Anura > Dicroglossidae > Nanorana > Nanorana parkeri. The sequence goes on along the minus strand of NW_017306773.1, from coordinate 172,451 downwards.
ATGATGGGCGGCCCTAAAGCAGCACACAATGTGCCATCCAACCTTAAGTTTATGATTATTATTGATATAGTAACCTTAAGGTTATTATAAAAATGATCTGTTTATATCTGAATGCAGCTACAATATTTCTAGAGATTTCTCCCCCCCCTCCCAAAAAAAAAAAAATCAAACAGCTTTTTCTTGCAGTCATGGAAACTAGTCTGTGTACAGGAACCGCATATCCTCGGTGGGAGAGGATGCTCATGTGACTGACTCGATGCTTAGCTCTAGAAAATGACATTTGAAGAATAAACTTTTGAGTCGGTTTACATGCCAACAGACACTTTTAACAAAATAGCAAACTGACTACCAATTACCATAAAGCCAACTTTAGCAAAATGGATGCAGCAGTACTAAAGACTAACGAGTTTACACTTCATCGGGGTGTTCTTCCGCAATGACTAAATGCTAGTCCATAAACAATACTTAACTGTATTTTATATCTGCCTGCATTTAAGTATTAATTAAAAATGGAATCTCCATATTGCAATTCCTTGCATTCAGATTGGAAGAAGGAGTAGCAATGTAAGCCAGGGAGGCTTTATTGCAATGCACAATGCTATGAAGACAACAAATAGGACTTATTGCATAGGGGACTGACCTCGGTGAGCTGCTGTTTCCTCACAATCCCATCACAGCCTTCACCAAGCTGTACTGTTTTGACTACAGGGAAGAAACTTAAACAGCCAATAACTTGTATTGTGCCTGGCAGGGGAGTATAGCTTACAAAGTGGCTTAACTAAATATAATATTTAGCAGAAAATACACGTGTCTACACTACATTCTGTATTGTTACATCTGATTTATAAAAAGGTCAGCTGCTACGGGAACCACTGATTGTGCTGGTCAACCAACCAACCACCAACTCAAGATTACCAAGAGGAAATAAGACCACCCACCTCCTGCCCGACCACACAGCTTAGTTAAAGATGAGATGTCTTTACTTGTGACTTTTCATAAAACAGGCCCACTGCTCCCTGCGATTCCCATATTAACAAAGTACTTTAAGTTAAAGAAAACATAACCCCTTTATGTTTTCATTCGATTTTAAATAATCTCTTACCTTTGATCCGGACATCACATACTCATCCGCCGAGCAAACCCATGCCAGGTGCCAAGCCTTTATCTGTTTCTCTGACATCACTGCGAGCTGGCCATCTCTACCGGGTGCAGGCAACAGGTCCTCTGAAGACAGGCGCCAGGTCTGTCCTCCTCCAATGCCATTGGGGAAAAGTTGTTTTTGATTAATGGTCTGCTTTAACCAATATTTACTTTAAAATGATCATCAGGCAGCTTCAATTGTGAAGTACAAGATTACCAGATCCAGTGGGCACTGAAGCTGTTACCATTTCCATATCAAAGTGATCAAGATTTGGTGACCCCAGAGTGTTCTACATTGATCTGGACATGCATAGAAGCACCTGCTTTAGTCTAGCAGACCAGCAAAGTTACATATAGGAACCCCTCCAAATATGCATACTCCCTAACACCATCATACCTGAAACATGAACCCTAGAAAAGGAGCTATAGACATTTTGCTTTCTTTTTTTTTTAGACATACAATTATTTCTGTATGCAGTTTTACTATACATGTGCTAATTTTTTGCTCGCAGGGCAGTACGGTGTGTGAAAAAGTAGCACTATGTCTGTTTGTCTGTCTTCGTGTTTATGCTTCGCACACCAGTGTGTGTGGGTATTATATTTGCGTTATTGTTTGTTGTTCTCTTGGTTATGTTTACATAACGATAAACACCTTTTAAAAAAAAAATTGTGCTAATTACATTTGCTTTTCAGACATGTTAACAAATGGCGCAGTGTTGGGCTCCATTCACATATAGCGTTTGAGTTTCCTGCAAGGTTTTAAGAGCGGAAGACCGTGCGGGACGAACGCAAAAATGTTAAATCCGCACGGATGCCACTTGTTTGCGGCTATTTAGTAGAATGTGCCGTATCATCATGCTTGTACTATTTTGGGGGGCCGCAAGGTTTCGTACTGCACGGTCCGCGCAATAATCTGAACGATGCACATTAAGGTGTATTGTTGCCTCTGTTTAGAGCGGCTCTGTGCGTATCCGTACAGCCAAATACGCGTGTACAACCGCTTCAGTGTGAATGGAGCCTAACTGATCTTTCAAGGTAACTCTACAAAACTAGTTTGAAAGATAACATTTCACTCTCTACATGGCTGAGGACTAAACACTTTATTAGGGAGGAGGTTGTGGATGCAGATAAAGCCCATCTCTGGTATGTTATCATCCTGGAGATCAGCTTTAAAACCGATAACCAGCAGATAACCTACAAATCTGTAAATCACAAGCTGAAACAGGATGTAACCAACATACAAATAAAGTGCAAGTCACGGTTTAAAGTAAATTTAAGTAAACCTTTCCTGAGAAGTATACAGGGCCTGACACCAGGTTCAAGCTCCTTCTAAGTACAACCTGTCAAAACTTCTTAGGCCTCGTTTACATGGGCAGATCTGGCATTTCAGCTGCAGGAATGCCAGGTGTCCCCGGTCAGATGCGGCTGCTGTACCTATGGGCGTTAATGACATGTGAATGCATCTGTAAATGGCAGTCTGCATTTAATTGTAGATGATAAGATCTGGGATGAATAAATGCATCTATCCTGTATCCAGCAGCAGTCATCTATTCTAAACCACATGTAATAAGATCATTTAGGATTGAATACGGACTGCCGCTTACAGATGCGGCTGCTGTCACCTGGTCATTTACTTGAACAGGTACAGCGGCCACATTTGAATGGGGACACCTGGGATTCCTGCCGCAGGGATTTATTATAATACATTTTATTAAAATATTCAGTATTTTTTCAATTTTACATCTTTCTTCCCACTTGCATGTAATCAAGCTGTCCAACAAACACGAGAGTGCCAGTGCTTAGGACCAGCTTCACCACAGGGGTGTGGAATTTCTGTTTAAAAACAACAACTTGTCCAAGGGCTAAAGCGGGGGCCAAATCTACTTGTCCCTCATGACAATGTACTTGTTCTAGAGCTGCAACAATTATTCGATTAAAATCGACGATGGAATCGTCGATTCGTCAGCTAAAATGTAAATTTCCCGCTCGCCGCTGCCCGCCCGTTCGCGGCTCCATACACGAGCAACGCTAAGCACGCCGCGTATGCCACGCCCACACGCCGCGTACACCACGTCCACAGAGCACGCCACCGCAGCGACTTACAAGGGTTCAGGTAAGGGGGAAACAAGAAACGGGTAGGGGGTCCTGCCATTTGGAAACCGAATGCCCCAACTATTGACTCCCAGCTGTGGCCACCCCAGCCCTGGCATCAACAAGGCACACAGTGCACTGCTTATCACTATAGAGAAGACTCCAATACATGCAAATCCCCAATAGCCACCATCCTCTCACTGCACTCAATGCGGAAGGCACCTTGTTCCAATAAGCATGGGCAACAATTCAGAGGACTAGACTGACATACCAATCTGTATACTAGAGGTCTCATCTCACCTGTTTTAATGTTTCCCGTTTAAAAAAAAAAAAAAAGCGGCACACTGTAGAACACCAGTAGCTATAGAGGAACAACAAATCCCAGCAATAATACATTATACAGCCTGTATAATGTATTATTGCTGGGATTTGTTGTTTCTCTACAGCTGCTGGTGTTCTGCATTGTGCGGCTGTATTATACATTGGTATTCTGTATTGTATTGTGCATGGTACTCTGCATTGTATAATACAGCGGCACACTGTAGAACACCAGTAGCTATAGAGGAACAACAAACCCCAGCAATAATACATTAAACAGCCTGTAGAATGTATTATTGCTGGGATTTGTAGTCCTCTGGAACTGCTGGTATTCTGCATTTCGCCGTATAATCATTATACAGCGCACTGCAGAATACCACCAGCTATACAGGACAACAAATCGCAGACATAATACATTATATACAACGCAATGCAGAATACCAGCAGTTACAGAGGACTACAAATCCCAGCAATGGTGCATTACAGTATAATGTTTTACTATTGCTGGCATTTGTTGTATTCCTCTATAAGCTGCTGGTATTCTGCATTTCGCCGTATAATCATTATACAGCGCACTGCAGAATACCACCAGCTATACAGGACAACAAATCGCAGACATAATACATTATATACAGCGCAATGCAGAATAACGCCAGCTACAGAGGACTACAAATCCCAGCAATAGTACATTATAGTATAATGTACTATTGCTTTTTTTTTTTTTTTTTTTACTTCCACCGCACCAAGCTTGCTCCCGTGATGGACTACAATCTCAATAGAAACTAGTAGTCCATCACTGGAGCCTTTTTTTTTTAATCCGATCCGAACTTAATAATCGGCTAACTAATCGATTATTAAAATAATCGTTAGGTGCAGCCCTAACTTGTTCCAATACAAAAAAATGCTCTAATCAAAACTAGGGATGCACCAATACCGGTTTTTGGGTATCGAGTACTGATATTTTGCTTTCGGTACTCGCCGATACTGAGTATCGGTGCTTCCTTTGGTATGGAGTATGCTTCCCGGGCAATCAGGAAGCCGGGCAGTGGGAGAGACCGGGCCAGATTTGATCGAGTAATTCCATTTTCCCATATTACCTGGGAAAGTGAACTTACCCTTTAATGCACATTGCGCGTGTAGGAGAGTTCTGCTGCCTGGCTATCACAATGGAATAGTGGCAGCAGTCAAAGCACACAACATTGGTTTTAATTTATTTTATTTTTTTACTTTATCACTTTTATTTTTAAAAATGTTTGATATATTTTATTATTTTTAAATTTGTATTTATAATTTATTTTCCTCCCCCCCCCC